>NC_091985.1:72615258-72857758 GCF_044704955.1 Pristiophorus japonicus
TAATCATCTCCGCCTCTCCACCTTTCTCTTTTTAAAACCTACCTCTTTGACCAAGGTTATTAGTCATCCATCCTACTATCTCCTTTGTCTGATTACGCTCCTGTGAAGTGCCTTGAGATGCTTTACTATTTTAAAGGCATTGTTTTGTTCAGTGCCCCTTTAAATACTGCTGCAGTGTTTCTGAGAGACCTATCCAGTTGGATTTTACTGGCCAGTTGAGCACTGAATGCAAGTATTGTGATTTCACATAAAAATGGTATTGGGGTCCTATTTGCATCATAGGACCTCAATTTACATGTATTTATGAGCCCTCTGCCTGCCTGTGGCAGGCGCCTTCACCGACTCAGAAAACCGCGTGGGTAAGAATGCAGTGGGCAGGAACAATGAATGAGTTTTGAATAACAAAGTGAGTGGCCTGTATCCCTACATGAGTGCCATGAGTGAAGGTTATTTCGACTGTTATACAGTTTTTTCAGTTTGAGCCAATTAGATAAATCAGAATCTTAGTGTACTGAGGTGGCCAAATGGTTAAAGCAATGGAGTTACTATCTGTTGTGTTAAAGAGGAAAAGGTTCAAAGCTCAACTTCATCAAAAAGGACAATGCTCATTGTGATACAACATCCTGGGTGATTTCAATGTCCATCAGTTCCCATTGCCTTCTCTCCTCTGAATTTGCCTTAAACTTTGCCCTCCTTATAAACTGACACCCCTTGACCTTGGTCTCGATCACAGACAAAGTAATCTCTGATCATTCCCTTGAATTCTTCACCACCCATATAGCCCTAACCCCTTCCAAATCCACTTCCTTCTGCATCTGCCCCAGGAAAAAAACTGGCCCCCAAGTCACTTACAACTGCACTTTCAAAATCCCAACTGGCTAGTCTTTGGCTCTCCATTCGTCATGATACTTCTTCAACCATCAACTTGCTCAACTACTGCCTCAGCTCCATCTCTGACACCCTTGTTTATCCCAGATGTACCTCTGGTATGGTCCCTGTTTCCACTCCCTCAAGTTCAAGTGACACAAACTTGAGGATATCTGGCACTCCACTGATTTATCTATACATCACAAGACCTTGCTGGTTGACATCAAGCACTAGTGGGCCTCACTCTCTTCTGCCAATACTGTCTACTATCATTAGGATTGTCCTGCAGAGCAAAGACAACCTCCTGCTTTTCTCCACTACCAGCCCTCTCCTTAAACCCTTCTGCCCAAACCCCGCCACACTTGCCACCAACGAGTGCAAAGAAGTCATGGACTAAATGTCACTAAAATGACACTATTCATTCAATTGCCTCTACTGCTGCCCTCCACACCCCTTTCCCTTGTTCATCAAGCCAAACCTCCCCCAGGCTCCACTCAACCCCAAACCCATGTCTTTCTCTAGTTTCTCTCCTATCTTCTGTGCTGGGCTGCAGCAGTTCAAGAAGGCGGCCCACCATCACCTCCTCAGGGGAAACTACGAATGGGCAATGAATGCTGGCCTTGCCAGCGACGTCCGCATCCTGAGAATGAAGAAAACCTTACCTGAGCTCATCTTGTCCATGAGACCTACATCCTGCTTTGTTGACCCCATTCCCATTAAACTTCCACTGCTGACCAAGGGTTCCCTATCCTCAGGTACTGAATTTCTTCCTTTCAAAATCACCCCTCTCCTCAAAAAGCTCACCCTCGACTCCTACCTTTCCATCTTCAACCAACATTTTCTCTGTTTTTACTGAACACTTAATACACGTTTCAATAGTCCCACAAACATTACCAGTAAAACGCACACATGTGGTGGAGTTTTGCTTGCTTGGGCCACATATTAGAAATTCAGGCATGGAGGTCAATGGACCTCACAAGCTTTCTTGCCCTTTAAAATGAATTCATGGAATATCTGCTGGCCCACTAACCTGTGCAACCAATATGGGCTACCATTGGTTAAAGCACTGTACATGGAATGCAAATTTGTGAAATATATGCTTATGTGTTTTTTTTAATGCATTTTGGAATACTGAAACATGCTGCATTAAATTTTCAATAAAAACAAAATCTATTTATGAAGCAGATATCGTAATAATTATGAGTTAGTAATGATTTTCAGTCCTCAACTTGCTATTAAGTGTTTTGTTGTAAGTAAAGATTATTAATTTTTGAACATTTAACATTAGTATTAATTAGCATTTCAGTATTCATTTGGAAGAAATAGGGAGGTTTTATTAATTAAGGTGTGTTTTGCCAATTTAAGTATGGAGCAGCCTCTTCTGTTTTATTGCAAATTTAAGGATGCATCAGTGTCTGTGATTTTATTGCTAATTACTACATTTAGTCATTTCCAATCTGTGCAAATTAAAATACATGAACAACTTTCATCATGCAATTCAAGTGCTCCATTGATTTACAAGATCATAAGTGCAGTATTAATTGAATGGAAAAAATACTAGTAAACACTTTAAATTGGTTTTTAATTTTGGAATGTGATCCCATAGGCTGAATTGCACAGTGGAATTTTGAGCTTCATGTTTAATACGAGTTCAAGTGCAACTCGAGTTGACCTCTGGTTGGGACTTTCTTACTGTGATGGAAAATGGAAAAGCATTATACTTAAGAAGCACGGTACAGTGGCATCAGTGAATGTGAATGGGCAAGTTAAGCAAGAGCTGGCCAGTGATGAAGAAGAGCTGCATATAAACTCTCCAATTTATCTTGGTGGAATCCCAACTGAAGCAGAAAGCTTTTGCAGAGAATGTGAACTAAACCAAGGTTTGTGACAATTTACACAGATTTTGTCTTTGATTTGGAACTGATTTTCAAATTCTCAGAAAATATATTCTTAGTGAAAACCTTGCAGACTTTTGTAAAATACTTAATTTACCTAATTCTTTCCATGCCACAGTGTCCGCTGTGGCTCAGTGGTACCACTTTTGCCTCTGAGTCAGAAGGTTGTGGGTTCAAGTCTCACTCCAGAGAATTGAGCATGAAATCCAGGCAGTACTGAAGGAGTGTTGCACAGTCAGAGGTGCAGTCTTTTGGATAAGATATTAAACAAAGGTCCCACCTGCCCTCTCAGGTGGATGTAAAAGATCCCATGGCACTATTTGAAGAAGAGTTCTCCCTGGTATCCTGGTCAATATTTATCCCACAACCAACATCACTAAAACAAGATTATCATATTGTTGTTTGTGGGACCTTGATGTGCACAAATGACTCCCGCATTTCCGACACTTAAAATAAAGTACTATATTGGCTATAAAGTGCTTTGGGACATCCAGAGGTCGTGAAAAATGTAAGTTTTTAATTTATTTTATATGTTACTATTACCACATACTCTAGCTTTAAAGAGCAAGATGCTCCACCGATTTCTTCATGACTACTACCAGTTCTGCTTAATGACTGGTCAGCAAGGATTGCAATTTGAAGAGGGAGAATTTGATAATTTTAGTTGTCCCTCCCTTGAGATAGAACAGTGGTAATCCATCAAGCAGCCTGCCTGAGAAATAATAAAACTCACTAAGGCAGTTTGAGTGACAGGTAGCCCTGGGACTCAAACTCACAACTGTCTGAGTGGGAGTCAAGTACTTAGAGATCTGAGCAATTGAGTCCATCCTAAGTTTTATACATGTCTAAAGCTACATCAGGGATCTATTTTCAGCCTAGTCGATAGTAAAAGGGGGTGCAAGGGCACAGCGCAGACAGTTTTGGAGTTGTCATTGACAGACCGCAACTTCAGGATTGCACCAACACCTGAAGTTGAGGCAAGTTTCAAAGGCAGAATGATGGCGATTTGCCATCATCTCGACTGTAAATAAGACTATTTCTATAATATTTGTAGACATTCATTTAAATGCTGAGGTTTTTTTTAAAATGATAGAGGAAGAACTTTTATTTGTATAGTGCCTTTCATATTCTCAGCATGTCCCAAAACACCTCATTGAGAGTTAATTACTTTTGAAGTGTAGTCACTGTTATGTTATAAGTAAACAGAGAAGCCAATTTGCACACAGCAAGGTTCCACAAGTAGAAAATGAGAAAAGTGACCAGTTAATTTGATTTTGATTAAGGGTTGCACTTTGGCCAGAACCCTAAGCATTCTCACTGTATTTATTCAAATAGTGCCAGGGGATCTTTTACCTACATCTGACAGGGCCAAGTGGGCAGGACCTCAGTTTAATGTTTCACCCTCTGGCAATTTGGCACTCAAATCCTGGAATGGGGTCTCACAGCCTCTAATTCCAAGCTAAATGGTGTCAGATTCACCTTCATTCCCTCTGTTTACATAGGTCATATTCTTTGCAAATTATTTTGATATCATGAAATATTGTGCACTATACTGGCTGCAAAGACAGTCAAAATATATTGAATTTGCATTGACTGCTAGATAGAATCTTTACGGTTGCACTTTTACATTGTATTTTGGAAAGGTGCTCCTGTTAAATCAAAACTTACTTTGGACAAATTAATAATTGGGGAACAGTTCAAAGACACTAATAGTAATTTCTCACCTTTTTTAACTGATTCAGCCAATGTTTTGGTGCGCACTTGAAGGTTATAACATTTTCTCCACTTTTTAGCCCACCTGTCTCAGAATTTTTTTAATTCACTAATACTTTGACCTACATTACTCTCCACCAATGCTACATAAACAGAGCATGCATTGCAAAATTGCTAAGTGTGAAGTTCATATATATGCTGCTAAGGGTGCTTGCAGCGATATTGTTCTTTTCTAAGTTGAGCTAATTAAAGTAGAAGTCATGGATTTGTTTTCCGTTTATTACTTTCATTGTTTGCCAGGTTTCGGTGGATGTATAAAAGATGTTAGATTTACAAAAGGTGCTGTCGTAAATTTGGTGGCTGCATCCACTATTGCTGTCAGAGTCAATCTGGATGGATGCTTATCACCTGACAGTGCTGGTAACTGCAGAAGAAATAACTCCATTGTTGTGTATACTGGAAATAAACACACTATATACGATGCTGATTTGCATCCATTTACAGGTAAAATATGAAACTACAGAATCTTTCATACAAATTCTTCATACAGATTTTCACTATATACTTTCACTGGTTACTATTTAATATGTTATTCTTATGAACTTTTGAAGAATATTTATACAGAATTATGGCATCAAATCAAGGAGGATCAGTGTTTAGTCCTTGGGAGCGAGGGCGTACAAAAGAAGCAGGTAATAAATGATTTGTTGTAATCTTGCAGCATTTATTTGAGAAGACTGATTAACAGTTAAGAACTATATTTTTTTCTTAGATGTTAAATGTTTCAGCAGCTAAATACCCAATATAGACCATTACTCTATAGAAGATTAACTTCCCTTTAAACATTTTTGCACCACTTAAGAAAATCTAAAAACAAAACTGAAAATTTGAGATTTGTTGCCAATGAGAAATTACAGTGGAAATGGGTAAAGGTATTTGGCAATTGGTTCATACGGATGAAAATTTACTGAACACAAATACAGATATGTGTGTTATAGAAGTATTAATACTAGTTGACTGAGCCAAATTGGCAAAAGCAATTCCCCAAATGTAAGTGATGTGCTATGGTGTTATGGAATACTTTGCTGTCTTGTGCGGGTCTGTACAAGACATGCCTTAGAAGGGAGCTGGACCAGTTGTTAACTCAGGTAGAGATCACATCTTATAAAAAGTAAGTGATTTAACAGTTAATGTAAAGAAGGTTAATGTGGTCTCCTGGACTGACTTTGTTCACCTGGGCGAGAAATTTTCCAGATATTTATTCCCCTATTGGCTCTGGATTTATTTTTCTGTTTTTTTTTGGCTCTTTGATAAGACTGAATGCTACTAGGAGGGAGGAAGTGTCTAGTCATGATGCTCCAGGCATCATGAACTTGGGCTAGGTTTGATGGACCAGCTGGTCTTTTCCTGTTCATCATTTTCGTATGTTTTGTATGAGTTGATTACAAACCTCTTTTGTCGATACTTGCTGATTATACTTGGCGCAGTCTGTTGGAGTTCCTCTGAGCATAACCCGGGTATGGACTGTTCCTCACTGATGTCAATGGGATGCTGCCTTGAACAACATACTTATATTCAGGGGTATTTGACAATTCGGAAGGACAGACAGAAAGGAAAAGGAGGTGGGTTAGCTCTGTTGATAAAGGATGAGATCAGTGCGTTAGTGAGAAACGATATTGGCTCAGAAGATCAAGATGTTGAATCAATTTGGGTGGAGATAAGGAATAATAAGGGGAAATAGTCGCTGGTGGGCATAGTCTATAGGCCACCTAACAGTAGCTAAACTGTTGGACGGAGCATAAATCAAGAAATAATGGAGGCTTGTAAAAAAGGAATGGCAATAATCATGGGTGATTTTAACCTTCACATTGATTGGAAAAAGAAAATTGGCCAGGGTAGCCTTGAGGAAGAGTTCATAGAGTGTATCTGGGATAGTTTCCTTGAACAGTAAGTTGCGGAACCAACCAGGGATCAGCTATCTTAGATCTGGTAATGTGTAATGAGGCAGGATTAATAAACGATCTCCTAGTAAGGGATCTTCTATGAAAGAGTGACCATAACATGGTTGAATTTCAAATTCAGTTGGAGGGTGAGAAAGTTGGATCTCAAGCCAGTGTCCAAAGCTTAAATAAAGGAGACTAGAAAGGTATGTAGGCAGAGTTGGTTAAAGTGGATTGGAAAAATAGATTAAAGTGTGGGACGGTTGTTGAGCAGTGGCAGACATTTAAGGAGATATTTCATTACTCTCAACAAAAATATATCCCAATGAGAAGGGATAACCATCCGTGATTAACTAAGGAAATAAGGGATGGTATCAAATTGAAAACAAGGGCATACAATGTGGCCAAGACTACTGGGAGGCCAAAGGATTGGGAAACTTTTAAAAGCCAGCAAAGAACAACTAAAAAAATAATAAAGAGAGGGAAGATAGATTATGAAAGTAAACTAGCACGAAATATAAAAACAGATAGTAAGAGTTTCTACAGGTACATAAAAAGGAAAAGAGTGGCTAAAGTAAATGTTAGTCCCCTTGAGGATAAGACTGGGGAATTAATAATGGGGAACAGGGAAATGGCAGAAACTTTGAACAAATATTTTGTATCAGTCTTCATGGTAGAAGACACTAAAAACATCCCAATAGTGGATAATCAAGGAGCTATAGGGACGGAGGAACTAAATACTATCACTATCATTAAAAAGTAGTACTCGGTAAAATAATGGGACTAAAGGCGGACAAGTCCCCTGGACCTGATGGCTGGCATCCTAGGGTCCTAAAAGAAGTGGCTAATGAGATAGTGGATGCATTGGTTGTAATCTACCAAAATTCCCTGCATTCTGGGGAGGTCCCAGCGGATTGGAAAACCGCAAATGTAACGCCCCTATTTAAAAAAGGAGGCAGACAGAAAGCAGGAAATTATAGATCGGTTAGCCTAACATCTGTCTTTGGGAAAATGCTGGAGTCCATTATTAAGGAAGCAGCAGCAGGACATTTGGAAAAGCATAATTCAATCAAGCAGAGTCAGCATGGTTTTATTGAAAGGGAAATTGTGTTTGACAAATTTGCAGGAGTTCTTTGAGGATGTAACAAGCAGGGTGGATAAGGGGGAACCAGTGGATGTGGTGTGTTTGGATTTCCAGAAGGCATTTGATAAGGAGCCACGTAAAAGGTTACTGCATAAGATAAAAGTTCACGGGGTTGGGGGTAATATATTAGCATGGATAGAGGATTGGCTAACTGATAGAAAACAGAGATTCGGGACAAATGGGTCATTTTCCGGTTGGCAGGTGCTGTAGGGATCGATGTTGGGGCCTCAACTATTTACAATCAATATGAATGACTTGGATGAAGGGACTGAGAGTAATGTAGCCAAGTTTGCTGATGATACAAAGATGGGTGGGAAAGCAAATTGTGAGGAGGACACAACAAATCTGCAAAGGGATATAGACAGGCTAAGTGAGTGGGCAAAAATTTGGCAGATGGAGTACAATGTGGGAAAATGTGAGGTTATCTACTTCAACAGAAAAATTAGAAAAGAAAATTATAATTTAAAGGGAGGAAAATTGCAAAGTACTGCAGTACAGCAGGAAACAATAACATGTGTATGCAGGTACAGCAAGTAATCAGGAAGGCAAATGGAATGTTGGTTTTTATTGCAAGGGGGATAGAGTATAAAAGCAGAGAGGTCCTGCTACAATTGTACAGGGTATTGGTGAGTCCACACCGTGAGTACTGTGTACAGTTTTGTTCTCCGTTTTTAAGGAAGTATATATTTACATTGGAGGCTGTTCAGAGAAGGTTCACTAGGTTGATTCCAGAGATGAGGGGGTTGACTTATGAAGATAGGTTGAGTAGGTTGGGCCTATACTCATTGGAGTTCAGAAGAATGAGAGGTGATCTTATCGAAACGTATAACATATTGAGGGGGCCCGACAAGGTGGATGCAGAGAGGATGTTTCGCCTCATAGGGGAAAAACTAGGGGACAGGGGTCGCCCATTTAAAATTGAGATGAGGAGGAATTTCTTCTCTTAGAGGGTTGTAAATCTGTGGAATTCTCTGCCCCAGAGAGCTGTGAAGGCTGGGTCATTGAATATATTTAAGGCGGAGATAGACAGATTTTTGAGCGATAGGGGAATAAAGGGTTATGAGGAATGGGCAGGGAAGTGGAGCTAAGTCCATGATCAGATCAGCCATGATCTTATTAAATGGCGGGGAAGGCTCGAAGGGTCAAATGGCCTATTCCTGCACCTATTTCTTATGTTCTTATGTTCTACTTTACTACAAAGATTTTACAGACTTCATATTATTTATTCTACAAGCGTTGTCAAGGCACTGAACAAACCAAAGGTGTGTTTCATAATGAAATGTATTACTTTGTATGCATTAATTCTACAGGCACATTAGCTATAACTCATCATGAGCTAGCTTTGTAGCTGGCTTTTACTGATCAAATAAAGTAGGCATATGAAAATAACTGAGGATGAAGTCATAGAAACGTAGAAACATAGAAAATAGGTGCAGGAGTAGGCCATTCGGCCCTTCGAGCCTACACCACCATTCGATAAGATCATGGCTGATCATTCAGCTCAGTAACCCCTTCCTGCTTTCATTCGATACCCCTTGATATCCTTAGCTGCAAGGGCCATATCTAACTCCCTCTTGAATATATCCAATGAACTGGCATCAACAACTCTCTGAGGTAGGGAATTCCACAGGTTAAGAACTCTCTGAGTGAAGAAGTTTCTCCTCATCTCAGTCCTAAATGGCCTACCCCTTATCCTAAGACTGTGTCCCCTGGTTCTGGACTTTCCCAACATCAGGAACAATCTACCCACATCTAACCTGTCCCGTCCCGTCAGAATCTTGTATGTTTCTATGAGATCCCCTCTCACTCTTCTAAACTCCAGTGTATAAAGGCCCAGTTGATCCAGTCTCTCCTCATATTTCAGTCCAGCCATCTCGGGAATCAGTCTGGTGAACCTTCGTTGCACTCCCTCAATAGCAAGAACGTCCTTCCTCAGATTAGGAGACCAAAACTAACACAATATTCCAGGGGAGGCCCTGTACAACTGCAGTAAGACCTCCCTGCTCCTATACGCAAATCCCCTAGCTATGAAGGCCAACATACCATTTGCCTTCTTTACCGCCTTCCGGACCTGTATGCCAACTTTCAAAGACTGATGAACCATGTCACCCAGGTCTCGTTGCAACTCTCCTTTTCCTAATCTGCCACCATTTTGATAATATTCTGTCTTTGCGTTTTTGCCCCCCAAAATGGATAACCTCACATTTATCCACATTATACTGCATCTGCCATGCATTTGCTCACTCACCTAACCTGTCTAAGTCACCCTGCAGCCTTTTAGCGTCCTCCTCACAGCTGTATATTGATGTATATTGTGAAGAGCTGGGGTCCTAGCATTGAGCCCTGCGGCATTCCACTTGTCACTGCCTGCCATTCTGATCATGCATTGTCCCAGGAATTTGACAATGAACATGAGGATCATTTTCTGACCTTCACAAATTATTAACATATTTTCAGAATTGGAAACATTACAATTAATGTAAACCATCAGATTGTTTCATAGACCTCAATATTAAACTCCACATGGAAGGCAGGAGAGGAGTTAAAAATTAAGAAACAGGGACACGTCCCCAACTCCCCGCCAACATGCCTGCTGCCATTTTAACGGCAATGGGTAGCATGTCGTGTGAGTGTTTCACCTTGAAGAGGCAGGACACTTCATTAATGTATCTAAAGCAAGCTTCTGCAGTGCAATTGTGAGCCTGATTTAAATTTAACAGTTGTTGGTGAGGTTTCCCACTGCTCAGGAAACCCAGCATTGAAATGGAGGAAACGTAGCCATTAAATTGGGCAGGATTTGAATCCGACTCTGCTTCAGCGCCTTGGGATGCTTTACTGTGTTAAAGGCACTATTACATGCAAATTGTTGTTGTTGAATTCCCCTTTAAATACTGCTTCAGTAGTTCTGAGAGAACAATCCAGCTAGGTTTTACTGGCAGGTTGAGCACTGAACGTGAGTATTGTGATTTCACGTAAAAGTGACATTGAGGTCCTATTTGATTCATCGGACCTCAATTTACATGTATTCATGAGCTCTCCGCCTGCTTGTAGTGGGCTCAGTGTCAAATTTTGATGGCTAACACACTTTTGAAGTGACTTGGGGCGTTTTGCTATGTTAAATGTGCTATATAAATGCAAGTTGTTGTTGCTTCCCTCCACATCCCCGGTATTGCCGAGTTTTCCCCATGCTACCACGCTTCCCTGCACCCTCACCACTTATCAGGGCCTGCTGTGAGTTTAACAGCTACAGTCAGAGTAGTTAATGTCAACGGGGATCCTTCTAATGTTAAAGTCAACATTTCACATATCTCAGTGATAACCTCTCTGGTGATCCAAAACCTATGAATGCTCCGCTTTTCAAAATAAGGTCCTGTACAGAAAAAAAGGAGCTTGCATTTATTTAGTGCCTCTCATAACCTCAGGATGTTCCAAACCACTTTACAACCAATTAAGTATTTTTGAAGTGTAGTTACTGTTGCAATTTTGGAAATACAGCAGCCAATTGCACTGCAGCAATTCGCCAAAGCTTCTTCAACAGCACCTCCCAAACCCCCGAAATCTACCACCTAGAAGGTCAAGGCCAGCAGTCGCATGGGAACACCATCACCTCCAAGTTACCCTCCAAAGCACACATGATCCTGACTTGGACATATATTTGTGGTCGGAGGTGTACATTCAGAGTACGCTTCTGATCTGAAAAGAAATCCAAACCTACCTTGTAGCGCCCAAGCTTCGGAGACTTCGGCTCCTGGGTCTGCAAGCATACGGCAGCGTAAAGGCCCACGGATCCCAGGGATGCAGGCGGCTCGGAAGCATCTCTGGGATCACGTGGGCCAGGTCCTCCTATCAGAAAGGAGGATTCCTCATATGCTTATGGGGATTCCATTTACGAACGGAATCTGCATTAGCATATGAGGAATTCTCAATTAATTAAATAATTTACACAACTGGACTAAATATAAATGTTCCCATGTTCACATTTAATTAAAAGTCCCTTTAATGAAGCATTTATAATAAAAAATTTAAAATGAAAAATAATTTTAAATAATTTTAATCTTAAATTTTACATTAACTATTAAAATTTACATCAACTATTTTTTAATGTTTGTGGATGACTTTTTATTTTTAAATGTTTAATTTAACATTTATATTAACCCTTATACTGGTAAAAGCAGGAGATAGCATTTTGTGGGCAATTGCTGGGTAGTAGTTGAGCAAATAGCACCAGTGAAACGATTTTTCTTTCGGTTTGGAGGATCTGTACAGATTAGAGCGGGTCAAAAAGGTGACTCACCACCATCTTCTCAAGGGTAACTAAGGATGAGCAATAAATGCTGGTCTTGTTAGTGATAACTATATCCCAAGAACGAATTTTAAAAGATTTGAACATAGCAGGGTCCCGCAAACAGCAATTAAATAATTGACCAGATAATTTGTTTATGATGACGTTGGTTGAGAGATAAATATAGGTCAGGACACTTTGAGAACTCCCCTGCCCTTCTTAGAATAGTGCTGAGAGATCATTTACGTCCATATGAGAGCTGGTGGGCCTCAGTTTAACATCTCGTTTGAAAGATGGTACCCTCTGACAGTGCAGCATTCCTTCAGTACTGCACTGAAGTGCCAGCCCAGATTATGAGCTCAAGTCTTTGGAGTGGGGCTTGAAACCACAACGATCTGATACAGAGGCAAGAGTGCTACCACTGAGTGAAGGCTGTAGGCCTGTACATTAAGTTCCTCGTCTGTGCCCCTATCTTCCATTCTTCTTTTCAGACACCATAATTGTTCCTGCAACTAGTGTCATTGACATTTCTGTAGGTTTTTCAGCATTACGTTTAGTCTATCAGCATTGTTAAAACATGGATTGGTATGATTTAGAACAGGTGGACATGACGGATGATGAGATTAGTGCTGAGATAAGTACATTTAAACTAAAAAGAGGGGATATATTAAATACATTAAGCAAACTCAAAAGGGGATAAAACCCCTGGTCCGGATGGATTGCATCTACGCATTTTAAAAGAATCTAAGGAAGAGATAGCAGAGTCAAGAAATTAGGGATACGTGCAATAAAGGTACAGCAGGTATCATGGGCGACATTAATCTACATATTGACTGGGCTAACCAAACTGGTAGCAATGCGGTGGAGGAGGATTTCCTGGAGTGTATTAGGGATGGTTTTCGCGACCAATATGTCGAGGAAACAACTAGCGGGCTGGCCATCCTAGACTGGGTGATGTGTAATGAGAAAGGACTAATTAACAACCTTGTTGTGCGAGGCCCCTTGGGGAAGAGTGACCATAATATGATAGAATTCTTTATTAAGATGGAGAGTGACACAGTTAATTCAGAGACTAGGGTCCTGAACTTGGGGAAAGGTAACTTCAATAGTATGAGACGTGAATTGGCTAGAATAGACTAGTGAGTGATACTTAAAGGGTTGACGGTGGATAGGCAATGCAAACATTTAAAGATCACATGGATGAACTTCAACAATTGTACATCACTGTCTGGAGTAAAAATAAAACGGGGAAGGTGGCTCAACCGTGGCTAACAAGGGAAATTAAGGATAGTGTTAAATCTAAAGAAGAGGCATATAAATTGGCCAGAAAAAGCAGCAAAACTGAGGACTGGGAGAATTTTGTAATACAGCAGAGAAGGACAAAGGGTTTAATTAGGAGGGGGAAAATGGAGTATGAGAGGAAGCTTGCTGGGAACATAAAAACTGACTGCAAAAGCTTCTATACATATTTGAAGAAAAAAAGATTAGTGAAAACAAACGTAGGTCCCTTGCAGTCAGATTCAGGTGAATTTATAATGGGGAACAAAGAAATGGCGGACCAGTTAAACAAATACTTCGGTTCTGTCTTCAAGAAGGAAGACACAAATAATCTTCCGGAAATACTAGGGGACCAAGGGTCTAGTGAGAAGGAGGAACTGAAGGATATCCTTATAAAGTGGGAAATTGTGTTAGGAAGATTGATGGGATTGAAGGCCGATAAATCCCCAGGGCCTGATAGTCTGCATCCCAGAGTACTTAAGGAAGTGGCCATAGAAATAGTGGATGCATTGGGATCATTTTCCAACAGTCTATCGACTCTGGATCAGTTTCTATGGACTGGAGGGTAGCTAATGTAATACCACTGTTTAAAAAAGCAGGGAGAGAGAAAACGGGTAATTATAGATCGGTTAGCCTGACATCAGTAGTGGGGAAAATGTTGGAATTAATTATTAAAGATGAAATAGCAGTGCATTTGGAAAGCAGTGACAGGATCGGTCCAAGTCAGCATGGATTTATGAAAGGGAAATCATGCTTGACAAATCTTCTAGAATTTTGAGGATGTAACTAGTAGAGTGGACAAGGGAGAACCAGTGGATGTGGTGTATTTGGACTTTCAAAAGGCTTTTGACAAGGTCCCACACAAGAGATTGGTGTGCAAAATCAAAACACATTGGGGGTAATGTACTGACGTGGATAGAGAACTATTTGGCAGACAGGAAGCAGAGAGTCGGGATAAACGGGTCCTTTTCAGAATGGCAGGCAGTGAATAGTGGAGTACCGCAAGGCTCAGTGCTGGGACCACAGCTCTTTACAATATACATTAATGATTTAGATGAAGGAGTTGAGTGTAATATCTCCAAGTTTGCAGATGACTCTAAACTGTGTGGCGGTGTGAGCTGTGAGGAGGACCAAAAAGGCTGCAGTGTGACTTGGACAGGTTAGGTGTATGGGGAAATGCATAGCAGATGCAGTATAATGTGGATAAATGTGAGGTTATCCACTTTGGGTGCAAAAACACAAAGGCAGAATATTATCTGAATGGCGGCAGATTAGGAAAGGGGGAGGTGCAACAAGACCTGGGTGTCATGGTTCATCAGTCATTGAAAGTTGGCATGCAGGTACAGTAGGCGGTGAAGAAGGCAAATGGTAGAGGGAGGTCGGGTCGGTTCGTGTCGGGGGCGGGGGAGGGAGGTCAGATTGGGTCGGGTCGGGTCCGGGTGGGGGGGGCGGTGTCGGGAGGTCGGGTCGGGGGGGTGGTGGGAGGGAGGTCGGGTCGGGTCGGGTCGGTTCGGGTCAGGGGGGGGGGGGCAAGGAGAGGGAGGTCAGGTCGGGGGTGGGGAGCGCGGGTCGGGTCTGGTCCGGAGGCGGGGTGGGGAGCGGGAGTCAGGTCGGTGTCGGGGTTGGGGTCGGGGTTGGGGTCGGGGTCGGGTCCGGTGCCGGGGGGGGGTGGGTGGGGGGTTGGAGCGGGAGTTGAGTCGGGTCGGGAGGAAGCAGGAGCTGGGCGTGGGAGGCAGCCTTATCCACGCAGCTCCAGTGAGGCCATTTGACCAGGGCTAGGGGCTGCGTGCTTCGGGCCCCTCCCACACAGTTTTGGGCACCTGGAGCTACTGCACATGCGCGCCCACTGTGCAGAGGTCCCGGCACTGTTTTTAGCGCAGGGGCCTAGCTCCGCCCCCTACAGCTCGTGCTGCACGCGCCCAGCTCCAGAGGACCTGCAGGGAGCTGGAGAATAGGCAAGTTTTTTTTAGGCGCACTTTGTGGCGCGACAAACGAGCGTCCAGGTCGGGGCTGCGACGTTCTAGGCGTGGCCCAAAACTTGGGCCCTATGTTTCTATGTTTCATTTCTACGCATATTTCATAATTCATTAGAAAAAGGTGTAGTGCCAGAGGACTGGTGGATAGCTAACCTTGTTTGAATAACCTCATCGAATTTTTGAAGAGATAGCAGAGAGTAGACAATGGTAATGCAGTAGATGTAATTTATCTATATATTTAAAAGACCTTCGATAAGGTACCCCATAATAGACTGATGAATAAGGTCAGAGAATGCAGAGTAAGGGGACAAGTAGCAGAATGGTTAGCAAGCTGGCTTCAAGACAGAAAGCAGAGAGTAGAGATAAAAGGCTAGCTATTCAGAGTGGTAGAAGGTGGGTAGAGGTGTTCCACAACTCTTTTGTGGGGGGAACAAAATAGACATTAGATCAAGTGCCCCCCGATCTGGGGGACACTCCAGACACTTAACTGCCCCTTTTTCTAATAAATGTTTTTTTTTGATTTTTTTGGGGGGGGGGGGGTTTGTGGGTTTTTAAAAAAAAATTATTTTGGGGGGGCATTAAAACCATATATTTTTTCAAGTGCCCCCTATAAAAGGGGAGGGGGACACGAAGAACCCGGCAATTAAAACAAATTAAACTTTAAAACATAAAATCAAATTAAAAGTTGGTTGCCGGGGGTGACAATGCACTCCAGTGTGGTGTTCCACAAGGATCAGTGCTGGGACCACTGCTGTTCACAATTTATATTAATGATTTAGACTTTGGAATCAAAAAAACACAATTTCTAAATTTGCGGATGATTCCAAATTGGGGGCGATAGTCAATACTGAGGAGGATTGCAACAAATTACAAGAGGTCATTAATAAACTTGCAGAATAGGTATATAATTGGCAAACGAAGTTCAACACAGATAAATGTGAGGTATTACATTTTGGTAGGAAAAACAGGGAGGTCACTTATTACTTGGAGGGTGCGAGTCTCGGTGGGGTAGAGGAACAAAAGGATCTCGGAGTACAAATACACAAATCACTAAAGGTTTTGACACAGGTTAGCAAGGCCATAAAAAAAGCAAACCAAGCACTCGGGTTTATTTCTGGAGATATAGAATTGAAAAGTAGGATGTTATGCTAAACCTGCTTCGAACCTTGGTTAAACCACACTTAAAGTACTGCAAACAGTTCTGGTCGCCATATTATAAAAAGGATATAGAGGTACTGGAGAGAGTGCAGAGAAGATTTACAAGGATGATACCAGAAATGCGAGGGTATACATATCAGGAAAGGATGAACTGCCTGGGTCTCTTTTCTCTTGAAAAATGAAGGCTGACGGGTGTCCTAATAGAGGTCTTTAAAATTATGAAAAATTTTGATAGAGTGGATACAGAGAGAGTGTTTCCACTTGTGGGGAAGAGCATAACTAGAGGCCATCAATATACGATAGTCACCAAGAAATCCAATAGAGAATTCAGAAGAAATTTCTTTAGTGGTGAGAATGTGGAACTTGCTATCACAGGGAGTGTTTGAAGCAAATAGTATAGATGCATTTGAGGGGAGGCTATACAAGCATATGAGGGAGAAGGGAATAGAGGGTTATGCTGATAGATTTAGATGAGGAAAGACAGGTTTGAGTGGAGCATAAATGCCAGCATGGACTGGTTGGGCCAACTGACCTGTTCCTGTTTCTGTATCGTATATCCTATGTAGATCATTGATGCTGCACACTGTTTCAAAGTTCACAATATATAGTATGACTTAATTCAATTGGATCTATCCCCAATAACTGACTTAATTGATTAACCAGCATTAATTGTTTACCACTGTTAGAAACCTATGTCAATTACAATAAATTACATTAGTGCTATCCACTTGCTATTGGAATAACAGGATCCCAGTTTTAAGAGTGGCACAATGTCTGGCAATGTCTTCTATCTTCCCTTTGCCATGGTGCCTGCAAAATATGTAGTTGAAGGTTATTCTATTCAGGGCATTTTCACTACAATGACTAATTGTGTTCATGGTCATAAAATTTATTCTATGAAAGGGCACCACATTGCGATGCAGTTGGTAAGCTATTGAAATGACTTGGGGATTCCAGAAATGAATTTGTTTGCTTCCAAATTGAATATCAAATTATTCTGCTCCAATAGGGTAACTAATCCAAAATAAGATTTCCTGTTGCATATATTTTCCCCATTATTCTAATCCAAACAATTATTTGCAATATCTAGAGGTAGGCAGGATATGGTTGATCCTGGTGACTGCTAAGGAGAGACTGTTAAATTGAGCAGTATAATTAAAAACCAGTAAGAAGGAAAGAAAGACACAGTAAAATGAAATGCCATGCCTTAGGTTTGCTCAGATCACTAAAAAGAAAATTAAAGTGGATTATCAAATGAACAAAATAATCCTCAGTGCATCAGGCAACTATAACAGAGATTCTAGCTCCCGGGTGGAAATCATGGAAGAGGAGCCTGGCTTCCCACCAGGAGTTACCATGGGAGGCCCGGTCAATTTTAACAGTTGAGCCTCATTCACAAAATGGGCGTAAAGAAGCACTTGGCCAGCTGTCACCCCGCTAAGATTGGGTGGTCTGGAGGTCGCCCACTGGTACTCAGGTAAGTCACTCCATTTCCTTCTGGCCCCATAAGAATAAGTTTTGGACTTAGCTTTTGGGGCCTCCGCTTCTGCTCCAGCAGAGGTCGTAGTGTCCACAGCAGACATTCTGGCCAGTGGACCTTTAGATTGCCTCGGGGCCTATCTAAGTCATATGATCCTGATTTGCATATATTTATGAGGCTTCTGCCTGAATCTCAACTACCTTAGTTGTGCACTTTAAACAAATGCCCCCTGCAAGGGGGGTCACACTCCAAAATACATTTTTTCCAGTGCCCCTTTTTTGGTTTTTTTTTTGAGGGCACCAACACACAAATTATACAAGTGTCCCCTGGCTAAAAAGGGGGGCAGGGGGCACTAAAATCGGCAAATTAAACAAATTAAACTTTAGACAATAAAATCAAATTAAAATTTGGTTGCCGGGGGTAATGATGCACTCCAGTCCCTCCGGCGCCCACCTCTCATGGAAGGCCGCGAGCGTACCGGTAGACACCGTTTGCTCCTTCTCCAGGGACACCCTGGCTCTGATGTAACCGCAGAAGAGAGGCAGGCAGTCAGGCTGAATGACCTCCTCGACCACCCGCTGCCTGGACCGGCTGATGGCCACCTTGGCCATGCCCAGGAGCAGTCCTACGAGGAGGCCTTCCCTGCCTGAATTTCAACCACCCAAAGTTGAAGCAGAAAGTTGCAAAAAGTACCGCACTGTTTAATTCCCATTCCGTCCAGTTTCTGACAGATGGAGTGAGTTAAAATCCTTTCAACACTTAAAATAAGTGCACATTTATTTATGGATATATCTATCCAGCAATATATAATTTAAGTGATCATCTGAATTATGGCAGCGTGGGTGTGTAAATAGTTAAGTAGAGCGTATTTCTGCAAAGGTAGGGGCTGTATGCTTCACATCTGCTTGGAATTGCTAATTATGTTATAATTAAAGCTATCTGGTTAGCTGCTAATGACCTTAACAAAATAAGTAAAGTTAATACATTGTTCAGATTTCTACATTCACAGAACTAGTTCGGTCACACTGTTTGGTAATAACACTGACAGAAGTGGCGATTTTGCAGAATAAACAAATATAACCAATGTTGAATATTTTTTGCACCTGCTGTATTATAATGTCATTGCAAGCATATAAAATACATTTACTTTTTACAATACTTAACGTAGATAGAATATTTCAAATGACTAGCTTGCACAACAGTTAAATGATAGTCAAATGATTAGGTTAAGCAATTCGTTTGAAAAACTGTACATGTCCAGGTTTTTGCACAAGAAAAAGCATATTTGTGAGACTGGTCACATAATTCAAAATGTTGTAAAGTGGCTTTATTGGCTTTTTATTTGTCTATATATGCAATTCCATTTACAGATATAAATACAGAATAGTGGAATGCCAAGTTTTTCAATGTACAATGAAGTTATGATTCGGCTATAAAGATCTCATCATCAGCGAGCTAAATTTTGTAATTACATTGTTTCGAAATTTATATTCAGTTTATAATAAATCATTTATAATAAATTATTTTCAGAAAAAAATGAGTTTAATTGAGGATTATCACAAACACACAAGAGTATTTTAATACTTTCTATTATGTCACATGAGTTGCTTTTAACCTCTCTGGACGTGACTCTGGCCTCCATTTTAAAAATTCCCAAAGTGGGTATTAAGTATTAAATTCACAGGCTGTATTGACCTCAATTACTGCTTCTTTCATCGTTGAGTCAGGAAGCCACTATGAATATTTAGCTCTATAACTTGATAGAAAGAGAATATATATATAAAAAATATTTTCAAATTTGCTGACAACTACTGCACAGAAAGAAAACCTGCTTTTACAATTTCCATTCGGTGCAGCAGGCAATCCAGCCATAAAGCACCTGAATATGGCAGATTTACTGCAGGATTGGGAAGAGAGAAGTAAATCTGGTCACAATGTTATCACACCAGGCAATAAATTTGGTATCAAACTGAAGTATGATAACATCATTTTGCCTAATGGAAAATATCTCAACACCTGGGAGTCAAATGAGGTGAACTGGAGAATGGCTGCAAGTTGTTAGAGCTCTGAGTAGTCGTCCTATCTGTGTATTCCTTCCAGTAGAGAACAGTTCAGAAGCATCTATAAATCAAATAAACCAAATTATTAACTGCAGTATATTATATGCTTTTAAGAGGGCATGCATAGCATAAAATGGACAAAAACAAGTAAAGAAGGTGGGTGGATGGCTTCCATTTCACCTCTATTCTTCCCAATGTCAAGTGCATTAGGGTCATAGAAACATAGAAACATAGAAAATAGGTGCAGGAGCAGGCCATTCAGCCCTTCTAGCCTGCACCGCCATTCAATGAGTTCATGGCTGAACATGAAACTTCAGTACCCCCTTCCTGCTTTCTCGCCATAACCCTTGATCCCCCGAGTAGTAAGGACTTCATCTAACTCCCTTTTGAATATATTTAGTGAATTGGCCTCAATAACTTTCTGTGGTAGAGAATTCCACAGGTTCACCACTCTCTGGGTGAAGAAGTTTCTCCTCATCTCGGTCCTAAATGGCTTACCCCTTATCCTCAGACTGTGACCCCTGGTTCTGGACTTCCCCAACATTGGGAACATTTTTCCTGCATCTAACCTGTCTAAACCCGTCAGAATTTTAAACGTTTCTATGAGGTCCCCTCTCATTCTTCTGAACTCCAGTGAATACAAGCCCAGTTGATCCAGTCTTTCTTGATAGGTCAGTCCCGCCATCCCGGGAATCAGTCTGGTGAATCTTCGCTGCACTCCCTCAATAGCAAGAATGTCCTTCCTCAAGTTAGGAGACCAAAACTGTACACAATACTCCAGGTGTGGCCTCACCAAGGCCCTGTACAACTGTAGCAACACCTCCCTGCCCCTGTATTCAAATCCCCTCGCTATGAAGGCCAACATGCCATTTGCTTTCTTAACCGCCTGCTGTACCTGCATGCTAACCTTCAATGACTGATGTACCATGACACCCAGGTCTCGTTGCACCTTCCCTTTTCCTAATCTGTCACCATTCAGATAATAGTCTGTCTCTCTGTTTTTACCACCAAAGTGGATAACCTCACATTTATCCACATTATACTTCATCTGCCATGCATTTGCCCACTCACCTAACCTATCCAAGTCACTCTGCAGCCTAATAGCATCCTCCTCGCAGCTCACACTGCCACCCAACTTAGTGTCATCCGCAAATTTGGAGATACTGCATTTAATCCCCTCGTCTAAATCATTAATGTACAATGTAAACAGCTGGGGCCCCAGCACAGAACCTTGCGGCACCCCACTAGTCACTGCCTGCCATTCTGAAAAGTACCCGTTTACTCCTACTCTTTGCTTCCTGTCTGACAACCAGTTCTCAATCCACGTCAGCACACTACCCCCAATCCCATGTGCTTTAACTTTGCACATTAATCTCTTGTGTGGGACCTTGTCGAAAGCCTTCTGAAAGTCCAAATATACCACATCAACTGGTTCTCCCTTGTCCACTTTACTGGAAACATCCTCAAAAAATTCCAGAAGATTTGTCAAGCATGATTTCCCTTTCACAAATCCATGCTGACTTGGACCTATCATGTCACCATTTTCCAGATGCACTGCTATGACATCCTTAATAATTGATTCCATCATTTTACCCACTACTGAGGTCAGACTGACCGGTCTATAATTCCCTGTTTTCTCTCTCCCTCCTTTTTTAAAAAGTGGGGTTACATTGGCTACCCTCCACTCCATAGGAACTGATCCAGAGTCAATGGAATGTTGGAAAATGACTGTCAATGCATCCGCTATTTCCAAGGCCACCTCCTTAAGTACTCTGGGTAGAGACTGAATGAATAAAATTATAAAGGTAATAAAAACAAAAAATGCTGGAAGTACTCAGCAGGTCAGGCAGCATCTGTGGAGAGAGAAACAAAATTAACGTTTCAGGTCGATGACCTTTCATCAGAACTGGAAAAAGTTAGAGATGTAACAGGTTTTAGGCAAGTACAAAGGCAGTGAAAGGGTTGATGGAAGGAAAGAACAAAAGGGAAGGTCAGAGATAGGGTGGAAAGCAGAAGAGATTAAAAGACTAAAGGGATGATGATGCAAGGCAAAAGGGGATGGTAATGGGGCAAGTTAAAGAAACAAAGGATGGATCTAGCTGAGGTGTAAATGGCAATAGCAGAATCATTACCAACAGCTGTTGTCCAAAAAAATGGGAGTGGTGGTTATGATCTGAAATTGTTGAACTTAATGTTGAGTCCAGAAGACTGTCCAGAGGTGCTGTTCCTCGAGCTTCTGTTGAGCTTCATTAGACCAGTGTAGGAGGCGGAGGGCAGAGAGGTCAGAGTGGGAGTGAGGCAGAGAATTAAAATGACAGGCAACCATAAGCTCTGGGTCACTGAACAGAGGTGTTCCACAAAGCTATCGCCCAATTTGCATTTGGTCTCTCCAATGTAAAGGAGACTGTATCATGAGCAACGAATACAGTATACTAAAGTGAAAGAATTATGAATAAATTGCTGTTTCACCTGGAAGGAATGTTTGGAGCCCTAGAGGGTAGGAAGGGAGGAGGTGAAATGGGCAGATGTTGCATCTCATGCGCTTTCACGGGGAAGTGCCGTGGGAAGGGGAGGGGATGATAGAGTGGACCAGGATGTGGAGGAGGGAATGGTCCCTTCGGAATGCTGAAAGAGGAGAGGGGAACATGGGTTTGGTGGTGGAATCATGCTGGAGGTGGCAGAAGTGGCAGAGGATGATCTGTTGAATGTGAAGGCTGGTGGGGTGGAAGGTGAGGAAAGGAATAACCCTATCATGGTTCTGACGGGGTGCGATTTACTTGTATTTCTTTCAATTTATTATACTGTATTTGCTGCTCATTGGGGAGACGAAATGCAGATTGGGTAATCGCTTTGTGGAACACCTCTGTTCAGTCCGCAAGCATGACCCTGAGCTTCCAGTCGCCTGTCATTTCAATTCTCCACCCCACTCGCAATCTGACCTCTCTGTCCTTGGCTTCCTACACTGTTCTAATGAAGCTCAACGGAAGCTCGAGGAATAGCACCTCACTTTTCCATTAGGCACTTTACAGCCTTCCAGACTCAACATTGAGTTCAACAATTCATATCATAATCACGGCTCCCATTTTTTCGGACAAAAGCTGTTGGTAATGACTCTGCTATACCCATTTATACCCTCTGGACCCATCTTTTGTTGCTTTACTTGTGTCATTACCATCCACTTTTACCTTGCACCAGCATCCCTTTTGTCATTTAATCTCTCCTACCTTCCACCCTATCACAGACCTTCCCTTTTGTTCGTTTCTCGCCTCCCCCCTTTCTGTGCCTGTGTACTTGTTTAAGACATGTTACATCTCCAATGTTTCCAGTTCTGGTGAAAGATCATCAACCTGAAACTTTTAACTTTGTTTCTCTCTCCACAGATGTTGCCTGAACTACTGAGTATTTCCAGGATTTTCTGTTTTTAGTTCAGATTTCCAGCATCTGCAGTATTTTGCTTCTGTGTCATTATAAAGGTGATGGACCCAAGCCAAACTAGAGAAGAGCAATCACGAATTGAAATCAGTTTGAGTGGAGTTTAACGAAAGATTGAGTTAGGTTGAAGAAAGACCGTCCACTTGAGAGAGAGAGAGAGAGAGAGAGAGAGAGAGGGTTTGAAATTGCAATAAAGACCGTAGATCTGCAAATAGATAAATCGAAGTTCAGGTTTAATTTCAAATCAACAATTACCATAACCAGGAATAATTAGGTACTGGATTAAACCCAACATTGCTGCCACTGAAATTAAAGATCTTGAGCGGCACACAAGTCCCCTTTGAAGCAATTCATGGCATTAAATCTAATGTCAGATTTTTTACTACAGTGTCAATAGAAATAGCATAATTCGCTAAAGCAAATGGAACTGAAATTTGAAGCAGATCTGATTGTAAAACAGAATTATCTGAATTTTTTGCTGAGTTCCTTCAAGCGAGAACTGGACCTATTTTTGGTTGGGGCAGAGATTATCTCAGATAAGAAGTTGGTATTGTTTAACATTAATCAAGGCCACAGTGGCCTCCGGACTAGTTTTGATCTGCTAGGGGAGTCGGAGAGGAACTTTCCAGATTTTTCCCCCTAATTGGCCCGTTTTTTAATTTGGTTTTTCGCTTATCCCAGAAGACTATATGGCTTCCAGGTGGGGTGGGATTGGGAGAGTATGTATTGTAATGCACAAGACATCACATTTGTGTGGGACAGGCTAAATGGACCAATAGGTCTTTTCCTGTCCGTATGTTTTTTGTATATTAATACACTGATGTAGATTGTATAAATATTTTGTGCATTTAGATTTTCAACAAAGCTGAATGGGATGTATAATAAAATAGACATGTTTTCTGTCAAAAATGTGAGATAATTCCATGTGCCTTGCTTTTATATAGTGCCTTTCACAACCACCGGATGTCCCAAAGCGCTTTACAGCCAATGAAATGCTTTTGAAGTGTATCACTGTTGTAATGTAGGAAATGGGGCAATTAATTTGCACACAGCAAACTCCCGCAAACAGCAATGTGATAATGACAGATAATCTGTTTTAGTGATGTTGATTGAGGGATAAATATTGGCTAGGGCACTGGGCATAACTCCCCTGGTCTTCTTCAAAACAGTGCCATGGGATTTGACGTCCACCTGAGAGAGTAGATGGGGTGTTGGTTTAACATTGCTCCCAAAAAAGGCCACCTCCGACAGTGCAGCTATCCTTCAGTACTGCATTGATTTTTGTGCTCAAGTCTCTGGGGTGGGATTTGAACCCACAACCTTCTAACTCAAATGAGCCACTGGCTGACATTCATTTGGGCAGTTTATTCCATTCTTATCAGAATATGATAATTCATAGGAACTATAAACAGTTTATTTTACTTAGTTTCCCCAAAACAAAGTAAGTATAAGGCAGAGGGGGGGAAACGGCTTTTGAAGTGGGAACAATTTTGGAGCTAGAACCTCCACTTTTGGGCTTATCGCCCAAAAATGGACGTTATTTCCGGTGTGGGCGATAAAAAAGATTTTTCAGATCGCCGGCTTCGCGCCCATTCTCAAAACACCTAGTTTACATTTTTGTAAATGGGCGTTACCGCGAGGGATATCAAATGGGCGGTAACGCTAAATTTTTTTGACCTGCTGTAAAGTGTGGCCGTCCTTAGCAACGGCATGGCAACGCTCGAGTCCCGCGATTCAAGGGTCACCATGACATGCGCAGAAGTGGAGACAGAGAGAGAGGGAGCTCAGAGGGACTGAAGGCGTAGCTGGGTGTGGTGTGGCTGCTTTGAGAGGAAGGAGGGAGACTTTAGAGCTTCACAGCAAGTAGACAAACAAAAATTAGCTGTTACCAGCCACATATTTGACCGAATTTGCTCTATAATGGAGGGAGAGGAGGAGGCATCACAGCACGCTGTGGAGACTGACGCTGGAGAGAGCAGTGAGGTGGGAGAGAAGCACATTAGAAGCCGCAAAAGAGCCAGGAGGTATTCAGACGAGACAAATGCCTCCCTCCTGCAGGAGGTGGAGTTATGCTGGTGTGATTTGACACAGAGAGGGCGTGGGAAGCCCGCCCCAAAGGCCTACCAGTGGATATTGACCGAGATAGCAGAGGTGGTCTCATCGGCAACCAACGAGGTGCATGAGGGCAACCAATGCCGCAAACGATGGAACGACCTTGTGGGATCCGCAAGAGTAAGTATTACATTGATTTACATGTATTTATGTATTTATATAATTTGATTTGTAACAGTCATGAGTGACTATCAGCAGATGTGAGGTCTTGCACTTTTACTGGGAATGTTTTACTCAAAGCCTGCGGTCAAGGTATACATACGTTTTTAGGTAAAGAAAGATAATAATCATAATAATCATGATTACATCTGTCGGTTATGTGTTGTATCAGTGTCTGTGACAGTACCTAGCAATGATATCATGCAATGATCTCAGGCCATGTCGTCATGTCACCTTTCACAGAAGGAGCTAGCGACAATGAGGTCCTTGCAGAGGCGAACGGGTGGGGGGCCACCAGTCCCCAGCGACATCACAGAGATGGAGGAGTGGGGCAGCACACCCGGACATCCGTGGATGCATCTGCAGATCCTGAAGTGATGCCACGTGAGTAAAGCTTACACCGTTGCGTGATGTAAAGTCAATAGATGCCACACTAACTCATATCCGAACAATCATATATGATAGATGATTTCTAAAAGTGTCATAGAAATAATGCTGGCCTAATTAAAATTATTGCAATGCACAATGTGTTGATGGTCATGAAATGTGAGGTCTGCGATGATTTTAAGAGCGGTGGTGCTTTTGTCGTGCATATGCTGTGTGTAGCGCTGGACTCATCTTGTCACCCTAGCACCCCCGTCTCCTCTAATAACCTCATTTGTGTCTTGCAGCTCAGCCAGCAGTGCAGCCCCAGGCAAGGCCACAGAGGCCAGAAGGTGGGGGCGCGGGGTAGGAATCAGCGGACGATCCTACTACATCTGATGCTGAGGAGCTCCGATTGTCACCAGTCAATCCGCTGGGTCTGTTCTCGATGGATGAGAGCACAGACTTCGAAGAACCTGCACCGCCACGCTCCAGAAGCCATTCTACCCAAGGCCATCTAGTGGTCCTCCGGACGTTTCCCGCCTCCACTCCGGCCCCTGGCACCTCTCCACAGGGCACCCCATTTGTCCCCAGAATGGCGCCGACCCTGCGGAGGCCTCCAGGGCGCGACAGGTCTGTTCCACGAGCGCAACATGACAGCGGAGAGATGGTACAGTTGTCCAGGAGAACTGTAGACATTGGTGACCAGCTCATCGAAGCATTGGGGGGCATATCCCGACACCTGGCCACCATGACCGAGTTCATTCCGCGCATGGTGGAGTCCCTGGATGTCATAGCCAGGAACACTGCTGGCACAGCACTCCACCCCTAGGTTCTGCACCACCACTGCGAATGACAAATGAGAGCAAAGGCCAAGATCCTGCTTCCGCATCAGAGAATGTTGCCCCATTGGCACCCCCCGCTCCCATTCCCGTGCAAGCAATGCATCTGCCTTCATCCCCCCCAATGAGGCACAGCCTGAGGAGCTCCTCGGCCAGGCATTGTGGAGCGAAGAGGGGAAGGGGTAGAGGTGGGGATAAGGAGAGGGGGGGAAGGAAAGTGAGGTGCATGTGCGCAGGTGATGTCTGTGTTAAATCTCCATCTGGGTGTATGCAATTTGTTGCAATGTATGGGGGTTGGGGACCATGCTCCTGCTTTGCCTTTGTATTGTGTGTTGGTGGGCATGTTGAACATGTGATTTATGCCAATGGTGGGAAAAGTGGGGCGTGGGTGGGGGCTGGGTGTTATTGGCTGTGATACTTATGATTTCAGACCAACGTTGATATTAAACTTTAGTTATTGAATATAACCTTGTTACGCATTGTCTCAGATAGCTGGACCGTTACAGACTGGTGATTCCTTACCATGAAAGGGTTAAATACAACTTAACATCAGTCAATGTAAACTTTAACTGGCACCAAGGTGATGGGCACCATTGATGTCTGAGCTGCACACACAGCAGTGTGTCAACATTGTCACTCACATCAGCGCTCTTTCAGGCAAATCTTTCCGCTATCAGCTCCTCATGTAAGAGTGGGATTTAACAAATGCAGCCACACCGCTGGCGTTCGTTCTGGTTAGTTCCACTTTTTGTGGGTGGTTTTTTGAGTGAACGATATTCTCGGCGATATGTGTGCGAGGTGGTGAAATTGACGATGGACAATCTCCATTGCCACTAGTTTGGGTAAATATGCTCTTTATGACAAAAAACAGTGGGCGGGTGTTAATATTGAATTTTGGCGTTAATTCCGTGCAGAAAGTAACGCTGGGCGATATTATGGGTGTTCAATTCGCCCATTCTGCTGATTCCGCCCCAAAAAGGTGGGCGGGCGGTAATAATTTTTCTCGCCATTAAGTCCATGGGGAAAATGGCGCTCGACGATAAGTCTCCTAAAAAAGCCCGTCAGTTTCCATTTTGTGCCAAAATGGGCGATATCTGGGCATTATTTGTCATTTCAGCGGTAAAATGGGCATTACGTGGGCGTTAAGCAAGCAAAAAAAGTGGAGGTTCTGGCCCATAGTGTTTTCATGGAGTGATTTGTGAAGCCACATAGATTTCTGCTGGACGAATCATCCATCATCCTGCCATAAAGCTTCTTGGGTGTTGCCACTGTGTCCCTTGCATAGTCATTTGTAATAAAATAATAACCATCTGGTATTTCTGTACCTATTAATTAGTTACATTTGAAGGCAAAATAATTTTTGGACAAATGAATAAAATATAATTGTTTTTTAAATGTTTAGTTACAATATTATTTATTATTTGTTTTAATCTCGATGATTGAGTTTATGTGCACTTTGTGCCCATATACATTTTACACATTCTATTTACATCAGACTGGACTTTTCAGTTTTTATTTAATTTTCAACATTGTTATTCCTGTAAATATTCAAAGGTTTCTGATTGTTTTTTTTTCCTGTAGTGCTGCTTCCTGTACTCTACAACAACAAAAAATATCTATAGTCTCTGGTTCATTAAAGAATAAATTCAAATTATGAAATATTAATGCTATATCTGAATTTGCATGGCTAAAGTGGAAAAAAATACAGAATGATGGTCTTGCACAAAGCAGGTTGCATATATGGTTATATATTATTAGACAGTTTGTATGGTGTATATTTTTTGTTATTGGTTGATTTTTTGTGTATACTATATTGGAAGATGCAATACTATGTTAATTGATACGATCCTATACCTTGTCTAGTTGTGAAAGTCAGTTAATCAAATTTAGGGCAGGATTTATTATTTCATTTTTCCGACATAAACAATTCTGTCAAACATATTTCATATGATTTGAATTTACTACAGTTTCCTCCTTGTCATCCCTCCATTCCACCTCTCCATGGGTTGTCATATTCAGGAAGCAAGGAAAAAGATTTTGCACTTTTCCAAGGCTTCCAGTGCCATTGCTGCTCAGTGGATTCAGTATCAGACATACTTGATGCAAGATGTGCATAAAGTTTTCATTGAGGGGAGAAACCACTTTAGGAAGGCAGCTCACCTGGAGGCTTGGCTTGCAGCTGATTAAATCCATCATGTGACTCCAGGGAGTAGCTGGTGTTATAATGGAGAAACAACCATTGAAATTTGAATCCATGACCACAGCAGTCTGAAGAGACCACCTTAACCATTACTTTACCTGACTTCTGCCAGATAGATTTTGAAGTATAACAGTGAGCAGTGATTGTTCTGATCTTCACAGTTTGATACGGGATTATGAAATTTGACAGTCACTCCCAGTTGTAAACCCAGTGTATCATTTTATCATACATTTCAAAAGTGCTTTAAACAGGGATTATAGAAGTTATATTATTACTGAAAATCTACCTAGCCATTATGTGAATTCAAAATAATACATTAATTTAAAAATTTAAATAAATGTGCAGAATTTTTTGTGGAAGTCTGGAAAATAAATCCATGTTCTCTGTTTTCAACTGCGTTAGGAAGTTGCAACTTGTAAATTATAATAATTATGCAAATGTTTGCATTAAATTTACTGCAGCCTCTAATGCTGACAGATGTGTGGTGTTTCATGTGGACTTCTGGTCTTTATCCAACTCTTATTTTGTTCCTTCCAGTTCCACAAAGTGTGCCGACTCCCTCAAGGATTCACAGTATAAATGGTTACAGAGTTGAGGTGAGCTGGGACGAGCCTGCTGAGGTCAGAGGTGTAATTGAGAAGTACATTTTGAAAGCATACAATGAGGACAGTCCCAGCACGTCCTCCATCAGGGCCAACTTTACTGACATCCGTTCTCTAGCAGGTAAATTTCACAGACTGATGAAATAAATAAGAAAATTATTGTGTAATGAGAGCAATGCAGACTGTACCTTAATTGAATTAAAGGCTGGGTGACACAGATACAGACACCTGTCCAATTACAGACAGGATAAGGTGTTTACTGTTGCTGTATGGGGCTACACGAAGATGACAAGAATTTCTCCGCCCACAGATTAACATAATGAAGAGGAACAGATTATAGTGGATGCTGGCCAAGCTGTCCCTGATGTGGCTGCACAAAATATAGAAGTGTGCTGGTAGCACATTTATGCAGACTGTGTACATACAATTTTAATTTGATTGTTTTAAACTGTTATTTCTGTATAATGGGATAATTTACACTTGCCAATTCTTGTTTGTTCCCTTTATAGGAAACTTGACTGGCTTGATTCCTTTTACAAATTATAGCATAACACTGACTGTCTGCACTATGGCTGGCTGTGCGGAAAGTGCACATACACGGAAACTTATAACACCAGAAGAAGGTAGAGCATTTTAGGAGGTTTTAGCTTCCACATTTCTATGATGAATAATAAAATAGGTAAAGAATTAAAGAATTGCAAAGCCATTTGCTGGAAAACTCCAACCTAATTTGATGACAAAGTACATTGCCAGACCATAATTGTTCCATTTTTGGTGAGAAAATGAATCAAACTCGATACCGTTTAATGACATGCATCTTTAATAGCTGTAATGCAGATTAATGGGCTTTTTAATTGCTGTTACATTGTTCATGCAAGAGCCTCGTCGTTAATATGAGGCATCTGAAAGATTAATGAAAGCTTCTTCATTTTACTACAGCAGGGAAGTAAATCTAGAGACAGTCTGACTAAAAAGAATTGATTGTATGGCAAAGTATGAAATTGGAAATCAAATGCTTGATTTCCATGAGCTTCTTAAACTGACAAAGTTTTTTTTTGCTAAGCCTTCTTAGTACATTCAAGTTTACCACATTATTTAATACATTTTATTTAACCTTCAAGTTCATTATTAGGGCTGCCTCTGCTGCTTACTGGGATAGGTTTCGATTTGCCATGATGTCTAAACATAGACTTGAATATACTGCATATCCCTGAAGACAGTGCAGACCACAACCCCAGCCATATAAATTTCATTCAAAACTGCAAATGACTTCAAACTTTTAGTGCCAAGGAACAGATTCTTCTATCGAAACATATAATAGATTTACTTTGCAGTGCTGTGAAAGAGTAATTACCATTTTTTAATCTAATTTAGCTGCTGTTCCTTGAGTACCTTAGTAGAACCATGGAGTGACTTTAGCAAGAAATTAAACACAGAATAAAAATAATACACTAGAATTAACTTGACTTTAAAAGCACAAAAATCTTTTGAAATCAATTAAATTAATGGTCAGGTGTTTTTTTATATATGTAAATAATATTATTAGAAAGAAATAAGACAAGAAATGTAGTTTTTAATGTTATTTAACACACCAGTGTAAAGAGTAAACAGTTTTTTAAGTCAATTCATTTTCATCCAGTCTGTTATAATTTACAGTCAATTCTTGCTCCTTATCTTCTGTTAATCAAACTGCTCATACCATGAAACAACTACAAAGATGGAATCAATATATAATTGAAATGTAGATACATCTATTTTTGTGTGGGAAGAAAGTTCCTTCATGCACTGAACATTACTCTTAATACAATAGGTTTCCTCCTGATTTCTGTGTTCAGTACTATGTGGAATATGTTGCTGCATGTTTTTGAATCACTGCAACAAGTCATTATCAGGTTCCTGTTTCTCTCTCCATAAATGCTGGCTGACCATCTGAGTATTTCCAGCATTTTCTGTTTATATTTCAAAGACCCAGCATCCACAGTATTATGCCTTTTGTATTATCAGGTTCTAACTGGATTCCAAACTAAAATCATTTCCATTCAGTGCTAAAGAACAAATCAGGCCCAGTGTATTTTCTGTACAAAAAGCTGTGGGGTTGGAATTGCCCACTTTTGCGATGCCCGTTAGCGCCTCCACGGGAGTTAGCGCGGGAGTTAGTGCCGCGCCCCGCTGGCAGCGTCCCGGGCCGCTGTGCAACTGCCATTGACGTCGTTGCTGTGTGTGGCGACCCCTTAGCGCCGCGCACCAAGCCCTTGCCGCCCCACAGAGGACATTGGCCAGTGCCATGCGAGGCTGCTGCAAGCAATGTCAGTGGTTAGTCTCGCGGGCTGCGAACCAGCCGACTTCCGCTCGTGGGGCTGAAGTTAAAGGTGGAGCACCCACGCTGCCAGCTTGGCAGTTTTGCCGACAACCGGTCGGCCTGCCTTCTTCTCCCCTTGCGTGGTCCGGGCCGCCATTGTGCAGCCCGGCACTCTGTTTTGGGTGCTGGGCTGTGGCCTCGGCACCACACCGCCCTGGTGGCCCAGTGGAGATCATCAGAGGCCTGGCAGAGTGCACAGCAGCCTTCCCCTTTAAGCGAAGGGGAGGGTCATTGAACTGTGTCAGCGCTATGCAAAGCATCCGTGTAGCACAGTCGATCATGCCCCAGCATCTCCCTGGAACCCACCCCAAGAGGAAGTGGAGTGTGCAAGATTGCGCTGCACTTCCTCTGAGGGACAGTAACCGCAATTTCGCGTCTGGGGCGGGCCATCCGAGCCGGGTGCAGGAAAACCCGACCTGGGCCAGTTACCGCCCCTAATCGGGGCGCTGGGGAATTTTTCTCCCTGCATATAGTCACTGTTACCTAGAAATTATTGTTAACACTTAATATGTTTGTATGATATTTCTGTGTCTGCTGTTTTAATGGTGTTAAAATACCAGACAAAGAAATGTCACATGCATTTTGTGTTGAGCATTCATCTGCTAATTCTAATCCCAGAAATGACTATTGGCAATATTAGAGGACAAATTCTGGACATAGTTAGAGATTTTTATAAAAATTGATTGTACCTTAACTCAACACACTACCAGATCTGGGATGGAATTTTGCCGGCGCACAGAGATCGTGTTCGGAAGCAGGTCCGCTGTCAAAATATAAAAAAATGACAGCGGGTCGGCAGCCCACTGTCAACCTCCCTCCATGTCAGTCTCCCAAGTGTCGGGTCTATCTGTGCGTTACATACCCGACACCGAGTGACTGGGGAGGCAATAGGCATTGTTAACAGCTTGTTAAAAGGTGCTTAAACAGCATTTTATTATCTACTTACTATGTTTCCAGCTTTTTGACAAGGTTCACGGCGCTTGGAGATCACGTCAGGTAAGTAGGTCGGACTTTCTGACTCTCCATTCTTCTAAATAGGTGACAGTTGGAAATGTGGTATAAAAGCTACCATTTCCCAGCTGTTCACTTTCCAATCTTAGAAGCTGGAGCCTTCAGGATTTGGATAACACTTTTGAGCTTTATGCAGTTTGGAAATGTTTGGAGTAAACTCTCTATCCACTAGCACCCCCTTGGAGCAACCCCTCTCTCCATTCACAGATCGTTATGTCATCTTAACTTCAACTGCTATCTATTCCATCATCATCGGTACCCTTGAAAAAAATCTCACCTTGGTCCTCAGAATCCCACCAGGATCAGTCCCAAAACCAGCAGCACCAACAACAACCTTTTCCGCAATCACCTGATGCTGCACAGGACAGAGGGCATCAGCATCTGACCACATTGTTGCCCGGGAGGCCAGGGATGGCCTCACCATGACCAGATTTACTTTCATTGACACTGTACACACTGGCTGCCACATGATGCGCCAGATTGGCACCACCCCACACCAACACCACAAAGCATCCCTGCAATGCCCAAGCCATTCCTTTAACAATCATCATTGCGGGGTACCGTTATTTAGAAACATAGAAACATAGAAAATAGGTGCAGGAGCAGGCCATTCAGCCCTTCTAGCCTGCACCGCCATTCAATGAGTTCATGGCTGAACATGAAACTTCAGTACCCCCTTTCTCACCATTCACTACAACTCACTAAGCCACTTGCAAAAGTGCACAAAAATCTGTCCAAGAGGGCAAAGTGTTTAAAATAAAGATTTCCTTTAACAGAAACATTACATGAACATTAGCTAAAAGACCCAAGTCTCTACCCTTGTGTGTTGTTAGTTGGTATGATTGGGCTAGGATAAGGGTGGGTGTGAAGGGTGGCTAGTGATATGGGGAATTGATAATGTAGATAGAGAGAGTGGGATGGGTAGAGGTGCAAGGTAAGTTGGTGTGAGTAATGATGTGCAGGGGTAGGGTAGGGAAGATAAAGTGATGGGAATGTGATGAGAGGCACAGCAGGATAAGGTTGAGTGTGGCTTTGCAGTAATATTGTGTGATTTACTGAAATAATTGAAAGGCTTGCGCCACTGCAGCTAGGTCCTCCTGACGACATCCCTGTTTGTGCCCTCCTGTGCAATTTGCAACCAGGCTGCGTTGATCTATTGGGGAGGTCTCCTCCATCCATTGGAAGGGAATAGATCCTCCCTGCATGCTGTGACTTCCTCTATAAGCTTATGGAGGGAGTCGTGAGAGAGCCTGGGTGTAGCCGTGCACCTCTGTGCAGTGCTTGTCAGTGTTTGCAGCACCTCAATGCTGTAGAACACTGACAGCACAACTGGCAAAATCAATGTGGACATGGTTCTTTTAAGGAAACCGGCTGATGACGCGTCATCAAATGACGAATTCAGACCCGCTTCCTATTAATTGGCCAGGAACCTCACAGGGCGAGCTTAACAAGTCCCATCAATGTAAAATTCTTTTCACAGAGCGAGATGGAAACAGAAGCGGGGCCGCAACCCGCCACCTACTCCGGCCGCACTGGACCCGCCTCAGTTGGCGAAATCGTGGCCCTGGAGTTTATTACGGAAATTTTACAGCTTGAATTCATAAACCAAATATTTATAATGAGAAATTTCAACAATGATTAAAACAATATTAAGTGAGAATTCTGAAAGTTTTTCTTTAATCAAATAAATACCAGAAATAATAGAAAGCATTATTACTGATTACTAAAATGTAGTCGGTTCAAGTTCTACTTCTATATTCTTTGGAAGATTTGCATCAGAAATTATCACATTTTCTCAAAAATAGTAATCAATAACACTTCCAGTTCCTGCAAGTTTCAATACTCAGTGCTCGGGCTGTGTGGACTCACCCCACTCCGTATTGCGTTAGCATTGTTTTAAGATAAAACCAACTACAATAGTTGTAGCTGCATGTAAGTTTCAACTCTGCTATTACTAATGACTTTTGGTTCATTATTCAGAGTGGAAAAAAAATTAAAAGAAAAAAATATATTTTGCCAAAAAATGGAAAAGCCCCAAAATTGTCAAGAAATGCAGTAAAAGGGCAAAAATAGAAAGCAAAAATTGAATTCTTATAAAAGAAAGCAATTGCATGGTTAAAAAATAACTTTTCAGAGATAGCTAATTGGCTTTGTGATTAAAGGTTTGCTCAGACTCACAGCAAATAAGAGTCAGCAAATACTCAGGTGTGATGGTTTATCAGAGTTTTCATTCAGTTGCTTGATGAATGTGCTATTCATATTAACATAAATCTTTGGTTTAGGAATGACTATCCCACGACATTGAATTTTGTTGAGCTGCTGAGATACCATCCTAGCTAACTCAAGCTCAACATCGTTGGTATGATGTGTATTTGTGAACAAGTGCTTAGGTGCCCAAAATAATTCTATTTCATAGTGAATAAACTGGTGACTTCATGAATACATAATAAAAAATATCGGGGTACATTTTCACCATGTGGGCAGCAATCTGCTGGAATGAATTGGACACCCCTTGTAGAACATGCCTGAATTTCACTCCATTGAAATCAATGGAATGTAAATTGGATGGGTTATACAATGGCCAGCTGATTCGTTCCGCTAATTAACTGCCCATTCAAGAATGCTTTCTCTGAGTGCAGCACTGCATGCAGACCAATACGTCAGAGTTACATGCATATTACAATCACAACTTGTGGTAATAATATTGCTCTCAACAAGAGTGAAAATTTAAACATCATAATTTATAGGATAATGTGATTTTTTTTAAACAAAGGTGTTACAGATGAGGACAATTTCTTGAAGTATTTTTATTCCTACTTTGCATTATTAATTGATACATTTATTTTAATATTTAGTTTTATACATCTCAGAAATGTTTGCTTGAACTGCACCACTTGTTTGAAAGCTTATACTAAGATTGACATTAATAGGACCATGAAGTAATACAAACTGCATGCTAACGGTTCACCTACAGCAAAGTCTATTGATTTTTTTTCATGAATGCTGGAATAGTGTGATATGCAGAGTCTGATATTGACATTTGGTCTTGCCTTGGGTAAGTAAATTTTGACCTGGGGCATGTAGAGCATTCATCATGGCAAAGCTTTCATGCTGATAAATGTGCTGATGCCTCTTGATGTTTGTATTCAGGATTCAGGATTGATGCAGTTCAATCTCATACAGATGCTATAAACCTGAGACCAATGCTGTGTGTTCATATTATAGTAACTATATCTGAAGATGCAATTATTTTGCTTTAATATATCTTAATTATAAATTTGATAAACTGCACAATGGATGGAATGTATGAAACAGCAGTATTGATACTCTTTTTATTAAATGTAAAATTAAGGAATGCAATTTATTGTCTTTTGCAGTTAAATCTATGATGCATAATTTTTTGTTCTGAAAGCAGTTGAAGAATTCAAAATTCAGAGTTTTAAAACATTTATTCATGGGATGTGGGCGTCGTTGGCAAGGCATTTATTGCCCATCCTTAGTTGCCCTTGAGATGGTGGTGGTGAGCCGTTTTTTTGAACTGCTGCAGTCCGTGTGGTATATTTTGTAGCAGTTTTGGTGCAACTGAATGGCTTGCTAGGCCATTTCAGCAGGGAGTTAAGAGTCAACCACGTTGCTGTGGGTCTGAAGTCACATATAGGCCTTTTCCTTCCCTGAAGGACATTAGTGAACCAGATGAGTTTTAACAACAATCCGGAAGTGTCATGGTCACCATTACTAATACTAGCTTTTTATTTAATTAACTGAATTTAAATTCCCCAGCTGCCATGGTGGGATTTGAACTTCGGAACTTAAATATATTTAAGGCGGTGATGGACAGATTTTTGAGTGATAAGGAAATAAAGGGTTTTAGGGAGCGGGCAGGGAAATGGAGCCGAGTCCATGATCAGATCAGCCATGATCTTATTAAATGACGGAGCAGGTTCGGGGGGGTCAAATGGGCTACTCCTGCTCCTATTTCTTATAGAAACATAAAAACATAGAAAATAGGTGCAGGAGTAGGCCATTCGGCCCTTCGAGCCTGCACCGCCATCCAATGAGTTCATGGCTGAACATGCAACTTCAGTACCTCATTCCTGCTTTCTCGCCATACACCTTGATCCCTCTCGTAGTAAGGACTACATCGAACTCCTTTTTGAATTGGCCTCAACAACTTTCTGTGGTAGAGAATTCCACAGATTCATTGCTCTCTGGGTGAAACATTATGGAACATTAACAGGCCTCGGATTACTATTCCAGTAACATAACCACTATTCTATCATTCCCATGTTTTGTTCAAATATTTTAGATTGTCAAAATAAAATCTTAGAGGACAGTTCAAACCTAAGAATAATTGTGTACAAGATTGAACATAACCTACCATTAAAATAATGTTTAATTTCCATACAGTTGGACAACTTGCTGGTGTAAGAAATATCAGTTTGCTTAAATCAGGATTTTTAAGACTACAGTTTATCTCCTTCATAGTTATACAGCAGTAACTGGCCAGTGCAGAATCTTTCAACTCCTGATGTCTCCAAATTGACATCTAGAGAAAGATAGTGATTTGTGCTAAACATTGATAGACCCATTTGGATATCAGCTCAATGCCTGTTTTCCAAGTTTTGAGCTAACATGGTGAGCCTCCAGGAGCTGCAGATGCTGGGACTAGCCTTCAATTAAATAAGTAAAAGAAAGGAGTAATTCATGTAAAAATTAATCATCTTTAATGAAACTGACTTTCCCATGAATTGTTGTAATATGAGCATTCCATTTACAACAGAAGGTACAATCTGAAATGAAATAGGTAGTCAGAACCTGGGAGCATTTTTAATCTTAGTGTTGCTTTTCAGGTACATTCAGACATGTTAATCTACCTGAAATGTAAAGACTCTTTATCATAGTACACAGTCCTTCATTTGTAATGCCCCATTGTGAACATGTGCAGGCTATTCAGCCGCTGAGGTATAACTGCCAAGCCAGATACTGTAATTACTTAAATTCCATGCTTCCCACAAGGCCACTGGCTAGTGATCGGTTGTAGAAACCCCAGTCACATTTTCTCCTCCCTAACCCAAGGGCACTGAAGACAATTGTTACACCGACACTGCCAACTGATGGCGATCAGCCAATTTACATATTGGGGATCAAACCTGAGACCTTCCTTATTTGCACAACTCTGCTACTCACTGGATGAACTTGTTGAGCCATCTGGGGAGCTCAAGATCATTTTTAACATGTATAAGTCTGACAAAGAAAGCTACATTCAGACCCATAACATAAATTTGACACAAAGTGAAGCTACTGAATTGCACTTAAATTTAGGTGCACTGCCGTCTCAGAGATTCGGCCAAGGTCACTGTATGCCAGTGACATAATGCTTTGTCAGCTCTGGTCTAACAAATCTCAAACAGCTAACAAAAATGTCACATTGCAGTAATACATATTCAAACTTTGCTATGCCTAACTTCTTTCCCATTTCCAACCTTTTGGACCAATAAATAAATACTAGTAGAAACCAGGTTATATGAGTGGTATGTAACTTGACAGCAAGGGGAAGAAAGTAAAACTGGATTTGGAGGCCCACGAGTGAGAAGCCCAGCTCAATGAGGAAGAGGAAATTAAGATTACAAAGAATTTAGATGCAGTGTGTGGGCAGATACAGCAGAAGTGGCGAGGTCAGGGCGAAGGAGCGGCGAGAGTTCGTAGACGTGATCGACCCAGGAGCAGCGTGAGTTCGAGGCCCAGAAGAGGCGAAGGCCTAGGGGCAGCACGGGCCAGCCCACACTGCGATATGTGTGCGCGGTAGGTCCGTGCAGCAGAGCTGGTCTCCAGGTGTCTTGGTTAATCCTTGCCACTGGACCAAGACCTAGCTCTGTCAAACCCATATGGTGGCTGGTGTGTAACGGCCACCACACGTTTAAAAAAAATCCACCTACAGGCATCTTCCACCCTTCAGGATGTAGTTTGGGACCTGGAATATTAGGTCCTTCATTGAAACACCTGTGAACTCATCCCTTTTTGGCATGGAAGCAAGTCATCCTCGTTTCGAGGGGTTGCCTATGATGATGATGATGACAGAGTTCTCCATTTTCCTCTAACACTTTGAGCACTACAGTGCATGTGCCCATGTTTTGGCTTAATCAGTATATTGCAAATATATCTACGGATGGAGAATGGTGCTGCACAATTTTAAAGGAATGTGCAATTCCAGTAGCAAACATAATCTGGCCAGTACAAGTGAGTATACTACAATAGATATATCTGTTTTTAAAAAAAACTGTTCTGGATTTACAGTGATAGAGCAGTTATGATGACTTTGAGTATCTAATATATTGACTAGAGCACATATGAATGATTAACCATTTAGCATTATAACAATAAAAATAGAAACTGTAAATTGAATAAAAATTGCCTTTATTAAGGAAAATTCTATATAAATGGAATTGGGGAAATTTCAATTTAAAGTAAACTGTACACTAAATAAATGTACCCTAAATGTTATTTGTCTAATATTATTATTATTTGTTTTTTTAGCACCTGAAGATGTTCAGGCTCCATCTGTTGTAACTTTTCCTACTTCATTACTGGTGTCATGGACTTTACCAAAGCGACCAAACGGTATTATCACCCATTATGTTATGTTCAAAGATGGTAAACTGATTTACACAGGCAGTGAGCAAACATACAATGTGACTGGTAAGTTTTGCATTTTGTATTAATAATCAGCCCCAACATAGTTAAAGCCTAAAGTAAACATATACAATATTTTGTTGTTCTACATGGAACCTTGAAAGTAAAAATGCCTGGAAATGCATTCACAGGATATGCATACTAGAAAATAAAAAATTGTAAAGGTACTATTTGATTACATATTTAAAATGTAAATTACCTGCTCGGATGACTAGTTTGCCTTGAAGTTATTGTCAGGTTACATTTTTCAGTTAATACAAACAAATGTTGACTTATTCTTAAGTCTCTGATTTCATATACATCCAGAATGAATCCAAGATTTAAAAGGGGTTGAGCTCATCCCCACACCCTATATATAGATAAGCTGACTTTGTGAGATGCATTTTCTTCATTTATGTTTACTTAAAAGTCAGTTTAATTATAAAGAAAGCTCAGCTGTCAAAAGACTATGCGGCTGAAATTGGCCCTTTCTATAAGGCCTCTGGCCGTCTGAAAGCGACGGCCACGGGTCGGTGCGGAATGGATGCCAAGTCTCCAAAGAGGGGCTGCCATTTTGAAAATTGCCCTTCCTCAGGTTTGGAGTGGTGTAGGCCACCGCTCCGCCCGTTTTCCCACCGCAGCGGCATGTGCTGACCCCTTACCGACTGGTGGGAACCACTTCCCGAAATTGCCCCTTGGAAAATTACCCCTTTCCTGGCCTGGTATTGCCTTGCAGGAGCAGCCCCGCCGCCGGTCGGTGCCACTGACAACTTTTGCTGTCGGTACACTGTCTGTGGCATGGCGGCACAGCCACCCTTAAAAGGGAGGTGTTGCTGCCGACGACGCCATATTATTTTATTTTGTCAGCCAACTGCCAGGTCGGGCCGACAATTAAGGCCGCGGGTTCAGCGGGCCACCAACAGGCAGCCTGGCATCCCTTCTTGGGTGCCAGGCTGCTGGCCTGTCCGAAACCCTCCCTGGTGGCCCAGTGTTTGCTACTAACATGGCTGCAGAGTTTGCAGCGGCCCTCCCCTTTAACTGAAGGGGAGAGACATAGCGGCGTACAAGCGCGTTGACGTCATCAGCCCCGCGCTGCTGCTTTTCAATGTCAGACGCTCTGCCCCGCCCGCTAGTGACGGCCACTCTGTCCCGCCCCACTAGTGACGGCCACTCTGCCCCGTGAGTGACGGCCACTCTGCCCCGCTAGTGACGGCCATTCCGCCCCGCCCCACTTCCGCCCCGCTAGTGACGGCCATTCCGCCCTGGCCTGTAATATTTGTTTCATGCATCTCTCTATAATTTAATTTTAAAATTGCTTACCTATATATCTAATAGCTTTATTCTTGTTGTTTCCAAAGAAAGTTTAACTTTCCAGTTCTCTTTTTTCTACTTTTTTGCTTGTTTAGCTCACAATAGCTCTTAGCTATATCCCTGCAATCTTCCAAGTTTATAATTTTCCATCTTTCCATTCATTTCCCATGATCTGCTGCCTTTGCCCTTTTTCTTTTGGCTTGGTCCATTACAATTTTCAACTCTTATCATTTTCTATCACCCAATTCTATCCAAGCAATTTCGCATCTCTATCCTTTTTTCATATTTGTGTTTGATCAACCAGCTGTGTCCTTCATCTTATTCGAGCTTTATCCCCATATTCATCAAACAGATGTTATTGTGACATCACAACAGCTGCTAATACAGAACGACTATTTGATTTGTAACTTTTAGTTATTTAAATACATAAATAACTTTAATTTAAATTAATAAAAATATGTGGTGTATTTTTTTCTATCTTTTATTATTGGTTTTGTGTGTTTTGGGGGCTGTTTCTTATTCATAATAATGGGTACTCCAAGTTACGGAGTTCCCATTATTATGAATGAGAACATACTTTACCTGATTGGCTGCCCAGAGTCATGTGACTGCAGCTCCAGGCCTACACCCGTCCCGACGTGCATACACTACGATGCACAGTCAGAGGAGGCCTCAAGACTGGGAACTCGCGTGTGCACAGCAGGATAAGGTAAGTGCACATTTTTGTAAAGTTTTTTACCCAATCGCCCGCGGGAAGCAGCTGACCGGGATTTCTGGGCCATTGTCTTTTCAGTTTGCCCAGCTAAAAAGGCACACATGCAATTTCCAGATCTCTGCCTGACTAAGCTAATTTGCAACTGTAGTTTGTGAAAACAATTCTGGTTTACTCTTCCTCTAATTTTCACTCCTTTCTGGTAAGGAAGTGTGCAACCTTTCCATATGAATCTTAACTGCAAACAGGAATGATGCATTCCCACAATTCCATGGCTTTCTATTGCCTTTTACCTTTGTTGTACTTATTTTACCTTTTTTGGAGCTGTACTTACTTTGTTGGCAATATTTCCATCCCCTCCCCCCCCACTGCCCCATAGTTTCTGAACTTCTAGCTGGGCTACAATTTCATTGCGGCCAATTGGCCTCGAGTACTTTGTCCACATTTGCCTTTCTTCATGTTTAACCCTAGTGTGAGACATCACCACTAAGACTGATTCTGACTTCACCCGAAGCCCAGTCATCTCCACTCAAGCACAGTTTGTGGCATAATGACCAGGAGTGGGAACCTATTTTTCTTTCCTTGCCCAAGGACACTGAGCAAACTGAAGTGGCTCTGCAGTCACCTTAGCTGATTTTTCTCTGGAGAAGAGGAAGCTGCCAATGTAACAGTAAAGGAGGAGGCACTAGCAATATTGAATCAGATAAAAATAGATAAAGAAGATACTTAAAAGATTGTCAGTATTCAAAGTAGAAAAGTCGCCTGGTTTGGATGTAATGCATCCTAGGTTAGTTACTGAGGGAAGTAAGGGTGGAAATTGCGGAGCCTCTGGCCACAATTTTCCAATCCTCTTTGGATATGGGGGGTATTGCCAGATTACTAGAGGATTGAAAATGTTACACCCCTGTTCAAAAAGGGAAGAGAGGTAAATCCGGCAACTACAGGCCAGTCACCCTAACGTCAGTGGTAGGAAATTTTTTAGGGACAATGGGGGAGAAACTGGGCTCTGTAATGCCCATTGCAGGGAGGCTACAATGTAGACAGCCCCTTTCTGCCTGGGCAGTATGTGATCAAATAATTAAAGAACGATATCAGTAACCATTCACCAACAGTCCCACATTAATACACATTCCAATCCAAATTAATAAATGAAACCATGCCATATTGGATACAAAAATAAACTAATCATCCTTATGCATTGACTTATTGCCTCTTCCGTGAACCTGTGTCTTTCCAAGTGCTCTTACGTGCTTCCCCAGTGGCCATGGCCTCAGCAATGCCCCATTCCATAAAGGCCAGCACTGTCTCCTCCATAGGGGTGCTTGTTTCCCTCCAGTTAGTTTCTGCTGCCTCCTGTTGTGCACCACCTTCTCCTGCAAGAATGAAGGAAGTGGGTCAGTGAGTGTCAAGCAATATGTTTGGGTGATGTGGCTGCCACGGTTGAATAGCTGCCAATGTGAGAGCTGTGAGATGTGGGTTGAGAGGCTTTCAACAGTGCTAAATGTGTGAGGGTGAGGTAAAGCATATGAATGTTAAAGTTGAGTTCTGATTGATAGAGATTATTGGTAGGTGAGTGACGGGGTGTAGTGAATTGAGCAGTGGATGAAGCTAGTTGTGCAGTTGGTAGGATATGCCATTTGAAGGTGAACTTACTGACATGATAACTTGTGTGAGGTCATTGAATGTCTTCTTGCTAGACATCCTTGTTCTTGGAGCAACGTTCCTGGCATTGACCTCCACCGCTATTTCTTCCCACTGCCTCCTGAGTATGTGTCTGGAGGGCTTCATGCCCCTCTGTGTTTACAGGATATCTCTCCTCCTCCGTTCCAGCGCTTCCACCAAGACCTCCAGTGCAGTGTATGAAAACCTTGGTACACGCTCTCTACCATGGACAGGTGTTGATCAAAGTACCAGAGCACAGATTTAGTTTTCAAATGAGTCCCACCAGTTCTTGTAGCCACAATGTACCTTCCCAATAAGGGGTGCAGGCTGCCTTTAAGTAGTACTAGGCTCTCGCGATATTCTGACCCCTGCTGATGCATGCAGCTAATGAACAGCATGGGGAGTGCTTGCTCTATGCAGCAATCATGGTAAACAGCTGACAGCATGAATTTGATGTGCTGCCTGCATCACAGTGAATGGGCACATGTTAATCATGCGCCCGCTTTCGGGAGTTATCCAATTTAATCCCCACTAATCCGGGACAATACTAATTGGCATTTGGAAAAGTATGGGCTAATAAATGAAAGTCAGCTCGGATATGTTAAAGGCAAATCGTGTTTCACTAACTTGATTGAGTTCTTTGATGAAGTAACGAACAGTGATGATGAAGGTTCATGTTGTGTATATGAACTTTCCAAAGTTATTTGACAAAATACCACATAATAGACTTTTAGCAAAATTAAAGCCCATGTGATTAAAAGGGCATAGATACAAAATTGGCTGAGGACTAGAAAGCAGAGTAGTGGTGAATGATTGCTTTTCAGACTGGAGGGAAGTATACAGTGGTGATCCCCAGGGGTCGGTATTAGGACCACTGCTCCTTTTGATATATATTAATGACCTGGAATTGGGGATACAGGTCATAATTTCAAAGTTGGCAGATGATATGAAACTCATAAATGTTGTAAGCAATAAGAAGGATAGTAACAGACTCCAGGAGGACATAGAGAAACTGATAAAATGGGCAGGCACGTGGCAGATGAAATTTAATGCAAAGACGACTGAAATTATGCATTTTGGTAGGAAGTATCAGGAGAGGTGATATAACTGAATAATACAATTTTAAAGGGTGTGCTGGAACAGAGAAACCTGGGGGTGTATGTATACAAATCTTTGAAGGTGGCAGGGCAAGTTGAGAAGGCAGTTAAAAAAGCATATGGGATCCTTGGCTTTATTAATAGAGGAATAGAGTAATAGAAAAAGCAAGGATGTTATGCTAAACCTTTTATGAAACACTGGTTAGGCCCCAGCTGGAGTATTGTGTTCAACTTTGGACACCACACTTTAGGAAGGACGCCAATGCCTTGGAGAGGGTGCAGAAGAGATTTACTAGAATGGTGCCAGGAATGAAGAGACTTCAGTTAAGTGGAGAGACTGGATTAGCTGGGATTGTTCTCCTCAGAGCAGAGAGGTTAAGAGGAGTTGTGATAAAGGTGTTCAAAATCATGAATGTTTGAGTGAGTAAATAAGGAGAAACTGTTTCCAGTGGCAGAAGGGTCGGTGACCAGAGGACACAGATTTAAGGTAATTGGCAAAAGAACCAGAGGCGACATGAGGAAGCATTTTTTTACACAACGAGTGGTTGTGATATAGAATGCATTGCCTGAAAGGGCGGTGGAAGCAGATTCAATAGTAACATTCAAAAGGAAATTGGATAAATAATTGAAGGGAAATAATTTACAGGGCTATGGGGAAAGAGTAGGGGAGTGGGATTAATTGGATAGCTCTACCAAAGAGTCGGCACAGGCACAATGGGACGAGTGGTCTCCTTCTATGCTGTATCATTCTAGGACTGGATTTTCAGTTTCAATGTTTCTGGGACGGTAATGGTGGTGGGGTGGCAAAGTTTGGACCGAGGAACAGTTTGCGCATCAGTAAATAACACTGGGTAGCTGGGCCCTGAGTTAGGAGGCCGCAGCGCTGAGGGAGGTGTTGTACCTTAGGGCGCCAGTATGGGGGGAACTCCCGAGCTAAAGAGCCAGGCCGGGGGTGTTCCGAGAGGTGCCTGGGGCGGGGGGTGGCAGAAGAGCTAAAAAGAAAAAGCCACAAAAACATTCCCAAAACATTGCCCACGCCATCACAACACAAATCGCAAACAAAATTAAAATGAAAACACATTTACACTTATCTTAGGAGCCCATTACTTACCTATCCGCTGTTGGTCTCGTTACACCACTTGATTTCTCAGGTGTTCACTGTGGGGCGCGCTGCGGGGTGTGCTATGGGACGTATGGATCGAGCATAAGTCAAAACTCGCGCCGATGTCGCAACCAGAGATGTTGTACACCGGTGCAGCTCTTCTGGGCGGTGCGACTCCCTGCCACCACAAAGCCGGACCCGAGGATCGCTGCGGGGCGCTAGAGGCTGACCGCCCAGACCGAATGCCTCACTGCCACCATTGCCACTGCTCCGGGTGAAGAGCGGAGTGGAACTGAAAATCCGTCCCTATGATTCTATGATTACCTGACTCCGCACAGAGCACAAACTAAACTTAGGATTCGTCCGGTCAATACAACTCATCTACTAGCTGAGACATGGATTAACTTCACTTGTTTATCAATCCCTCCATAGTCCTTCTAATCCCTACTTCTGTAACCTCCTACATCCCACTGAGATCTGTGCTCCTCCAATTCTGACCTCTAGCGCATCCCCAATTTTCATCACTCCACCATTGGTGGCCATGCCTTCATCTGCCTACTCCCTAAGCTCTGGAATTCCCTCCCTAAACCTCTCTGCTTCTCTACCCCTCTCATCCTTTAAGATGCTCCTTAAAACCTATCTCTTTGACAATGCTTTTGGTCACCTGGCCCAATATCTCTTTACGTGTCTCTGTGTCAAATTTTGTTTGATAACTCTCTTGTGAAGTGCCTTTGTACATTTTACTGTGTTAAAGGCACTGTATATGCAAGTTGTTATTGTAGTATCTGTTTTAAGAATGCTTGCTGATGTAACTGAACCCATTGCTCACCCTTTTCTTCCCTCAGTAATTAATCAGGATCAAAAAAAAAAAGAAAAAAGAAAGACTTGCATTTATATAGCGCCTTTCACGACCTCAGGACATCTCAAAGTGCTCCACAGCCAATGAAGTACTTTTGAAGTGTAGTCAGTGTTGTTATAGACAATAGAAAAATATTAGCCTGTACCACAAAGAACATAACATAAGAAATAGGAGCAGGAGTAGGCCATTCGGCCCCTCGAGCCTGCTTTGCAATTCAGTAAGATCATGGCTGGTCTTCTACCTCAACTCCACTTTCCTGCACTCTCCCCATATCCCTTGATTCCCTTAATATCCAAAAATCTATCGATCTTTGTCTTGAATATAGAATCATACATGCTCAATTTTCCCACACATTTTCAATTAACGTCATTTTCTGCTCTATTTGAGATTGCTCAAGCCACCCACCAACATTAGCTGAGCAAGGGAACAGAGGGAACCTATGTCTAGGGTTTTGCAGTGCAGATGTTGGAGCTGAAAATCCACGAACCTTCTCGTGTATTCTCATCATAGCTCGGGCGGGGATGCACCAGTAGGGGCTTAAGTTAGGTCAGGATTTGGATATGCCCAGTTCTAGCCTTGCATTAGAGACTCAGTAGGGTCATGTAAGGGTCAGAGCATCAACTTGCCCCAAACAAGGTTAGTGCATAGGACGGACATGGCCAGAGACAGCACTCCCAACATTAGAAGTTTCTGCATTCCCAGCCTTTCAGTAGCCAGTCAGAACATATTGATGATTCCAGGTCAGCAAATGTAGGATATGGACCTGCCCCATGGAAGTCCCGCATCAGGAGACCTGGAGAGCTGAAGATTAAAAAATATTTTTATATATATTTTACAGGCGCTCTTACAAAGGCTGAGGGCAACACCTCTCTTGGCAGGTACACCTGACATTGGTAGGGTAATGAGGGAACTTCCCCTTAACCCTGGAGGGGTCAACAGCAGAAGGTCCCAGTTAGTACTCTATGTTACTCACATCAGGATGCAACCTCCCCAGGATTTTCAGCCCCCCTTAAGTAACCCTATAGGATGCTTGAGAATGGACTGATGTGAATCATCCTCTAATTTTTCCCTCCTCTCTGAGGAATTATCTGATGACTGAGGCATGGCTGAGTCAGAATTTCCAATGTGGTAAATTGCTTACAATGACTAGCAAGTCCCCAGTTCATTACATTTAAGTGTCAGCTCACTGTGCCACTGCAGGGGAGTCAAGGATTATGGGGAGCAGGCAGAAAAGTGGAGTTGAGGTCAAGATCAGATCAGCTATGATCTTATTGAATGGCAAAGCAGGCTCGAGGGGCCGAAAGGCCTACTCCTGCTCCTATTTCTTATGTTCTTATGTTCTATGCATTGCCATGAGATCAGTTTCCTTAACTTTAATGTTGAAATGTCATGTTAATTTATCATGCTGGAGTTAACAAAACATAATTGTGCAGTCTGCCTCAATAATCTAAAACAGAATCTGGAAGGCCATGGGGTAAATTTTTGTCTTTACAACCTGGGCATTAAGCATCACTCGGGTGGATTACAAAGATTAAATCTGGGCAGGGAGGATGGCATGCCTTTAATTTAAATGGAAGGAAAATCAGCAGATTCTGTGAGGGATGTGCACTGCTCCCTGCTGGATTTTCCTCTCTACGCTCCATCCAGGCAATGCTTAGTGCCCAGGTGGTGAAGTCGTAAATCTCCCTCCACATCTTACTCCATCTTCCCACTGAAACAGTCGGGAACGGAAACAAGGGACTTACTAAGCATAGCACATTGTGTGTGTGTTTAAAAAGGCTGCCTTTGTAACTATGACTGTGGGCTGAATTTTTAAGATTCCCTCATAAATTACAACCACACACAAGACTTTATTTGGAGTCTCCAACAGTTTCTCTTCATCTTGCCAGCTGGATACTTGGGTCAGTCACTGGGATTTGTGTATTGGGGGTCCAAGAGGATGGATAGCTATTGTTAAAGAAATGGTGACCAGATGTTGAAGAGACCTTTTGAGAGCAGACTTCAAACTCACATGCTAAATATGGAAAGGAAATGTTGTAAACAAGCTGTGCTATTTGGGCTTCATTCAAAACTAGTTTCTCACCAGCCTTCAGAACTTGTAGCTCATTTAGGATAAAGCTATCTTACTGTGCGCTATTTCTTTTCTTTATCAGTGAGTAACATTTAGCATTGTTGTTGCCAGTTGAAGTATATCTAAGGATTAAGTCATGGCAGGAGAGCTCGGACACATGTTATGCTCCTCCTGTACTATGTGGGAAGTCAGGGACGCCTCTGGTGTCCCTGACGACTAGGTGTGCAGGAAGTGTATCCGCCTGCAGTTCCTGATGGAGCGCATTGCGGAACTGGAGCTGCGGGTGAATTCACTCTGGAGCATGCACGATGCTAAGAATGATGTGAATAGCACATTTAGTGAGTTGGTCTTACCGTAGGTAAAGGGTCTGCAGCCAGATAGAGAATGGAAGACCAACAGGAAGAGTAGTGCAAGGAAGGTAGTGCAGGGATCCCCTGCGGACATCCCCCTGCAAAACTGATACACCACTTTGAGTACTGTTGAGGAGGATGACTCATCAGAGGGGAGCAGCAGCAGCCAAGTTCATGGCACCGTGGCTGGCTCTGCTGCACAGGAGGGCAGGAAAAAGAGTGGGAGAGTGATAGTGATAAGGGATTCGATTGTAAGGGGAATAGATAGGCGTTTCTGCGGCTGCAACCGAGACTCCAGGATGGTATTTTGCCTCCCTGGTGCAAGGGTCAAGGATGTCTTGGAGCGGGTGCAGGACATTCTGAAAATGGAGGGTAAACAGCCAGTTGTCGTGGTACATATAGGTACCAACGATATAGGTAAAAAATGGGATGAGGTCCTACGAGACGAATTTAGGGAGCTAGGAGTTAAATTAAAAAGTAGGACCTCAAAAGTAGTAATCTCAGGATTGCTACCATTGCCACATGCTAGTCAGAGTAGGAATCACAGGATAGCTAAGATGAATACATGGCTTGAGCAGTGGTGCAGAAGGGAGGGATTCAAATCGATACTTAAAGGGTTGACGGTGGATAAGCAATGGCAAACATTTAAAGATCACATGGATGAACTTCAGCAATTGTACATCCCTGTCTGGAGTAAAAATAAAATGGGGAAGGTGGCTCAACCATGGTTAACAAGGGAAATTAAGAATAGTTCTAAAGCCAAGGAAGAGGCATATAATTTGGCTAGAAAAAGCAACAAACCTGAGGACTGGGAGAAATTTAGAATTCAACAGAGGAGGACTAAGGGTTTAATTAAGAGGGGGAAAATAGAGTATGAGAGGAAGCTTGCAGGAAACATAAAAACTGACTGCAAAAGCTTCTATAAATATGTGAATAGAAAAAGATTAGTGAAGACAAACGTAGGTCCCTTGCTGTCGATTCAGGTGAATTTATAATGGGGAACAAAGAAATGGCAGACCAATTGAACAAATACTTCGGTTCTGTCTTCATGAAGGAAGACAGAAATAACCTTCCGAATGTACTAGGGGACAGTAGGTCTAGTGAGAAGGAGGAACTGAAGGATATCCTTATCAGGCGGGAAATTGTGTTAGGGAAATTGATGGGATTGAAGACCGATAAATCCCCGGGGCCTGATAGTCGACATCCCAGAGTACTTAAGGAAGTGGCCCTAGAAATAGTGGATGCATTGGTGATCATTTTCCAACAGTCTATTGACTCTGGATCAGTTCCTATGGACTGGAGTGTAGCTAATGTAACACCACTTTTTAAAAAAGGAGAGAGAAAACGAATAATTATAGATCGGTTAACCTGACATCAGTAGTGGGGAAAATGTTGGAATCAATTATTAAGGATGAAATAGCAGCGCATTTGGAAAGCAGTGACAGGATTGGACCAAGTTAGCATGGATTTATGAAAGGGAAATCAAGCTTGACGAATCTTCTGGAATTTTTTGAGGATGTAACTAGCAGAGTGGACAAGGGAGAACCAGTGGATGTGATGTATTTGGACTTTCAAAAAGCTTTTGACAAGGTCCCGCACAAGAGATTGGTGTGCAAAATCAAAGCGCATGGTATTGGGGGTAATGTACTGATGTGGATAGAGAACTGGTTGGCAGACAGGAAGCAGAGAGTCAGGATAAATGGCAGGCAGTGACTAGTGGAGTGCCTCAGGGCTCAGTGCTGGGACCTCAGCTCTTTACAATATACATTAACGATTTCGATGAAGGAATTGAGTGTAATATCTCCAAGTTTGTGGATGACACTAAACTGGGTGGCGGTGTGAGCTGTGAGGAGGATGCTAAGAGGCTGCAGGGTGACTTGGACAGGTTAGGTCAGTGAGAAAATGCATGGCAGATGCAGTATAATGTGGATAAATGTGAGGTTATCCATTTTGGGGGCAAAAACACGAAGGCAGAACACTATCTGGATGGTGGCAGATTAGGAAAAGGGGAGATGCAACGAGACCTGGGTATCATGGTTCATCAGTCACTGAAAGTGGGCATGCAGGTACAGCTGGCGGTGAAGAAGGCAAATGGTATGTTGGCCTTCATAGCAAGGGGATTTAAGTATAGGAGCTGGGAGGTCTTACTGCAGTTGTAGAGGACGTTAGTGAGGCCTCACCTGGAATATTGTGTTCAGTTTTGATCTCCTAATCTGAGGAAGGACGTTCTTGCTATTGCGGGAGTGCAGCGAAGGTTCACCAGACTGATTCCAGGGATGGCTGGGCTGTCATATGAAGAGAGACTGGATGAACTGGGCCTTTATTCACTGGAGTTTAGAAGGATGAGAGGGGATCTCATAGAAACGTATAAGATTCTGACGGGTCTGGACAGATTAGATGCGGAAAGAATGTTCCCGATGTTGGGGAAGTCCAGAACCGTAGTCTTAGGATAAGGGGTAGGCCATTTAGGACTGAGATGAGGAGAAACTTCTTCACTTAGAGAGTTGTTAACCGATGGAATTCCCTGCTGCAGACAGTTGTTGATGCCAGTTCATTGGATATATCCAAGAGGGAGTTAGATATGGCCCTTGCGGCTCAGGGTATCAAGGGGTATGGAGAGAGAGCAGGAAAGGGGTACTGAGGGAATGATCAGCCATGATCTTATTGAATAGCGGTGCAGGCTCGAAGGGCCGAATGGCCTACTCCTGCTCCTATTTTCTATGTTTCTATGTTTTTAAGATTGATGAAAGCTGATTAGAATTGAACCCTTGGAGTTGGAATTACACAGGGGTCTTCCAATCATCCATTGTAATTTTGATGCAAGATTCATGGAAACCCCAGAGAAATGAAGTAAGCGTCTTTTACACCGTTTCTCCAGAGTTTCCATGGATCTTCTGTCAAAGTTACGCCAGATGATCGGGAGAATCCCCATGGAAATGCACCCCCTTGATCTTTAACACTGCATACATATCTTTTCTTTTATATCGTACATATCCATGGTGTAGCTAATTTTGTATTATTTGATAACCCAAAATGTATTTGTATATGTAATTTGATATCCCATAGTCGCCACATATTAGTTCCTTCCATTTTCCATTTATGCAAAACACTTTCTTAATTATAGCAAGAAATTGGTTGAAGTGTTTTGTGTGTCCCATAAAGTGCACTTCAGTTTACAGGCAAATAATTGAAAAAAAATCGTTAACTGGCTATAAATTATGTATCATTCTAATCTTTTAGTGTTCATCTGTTTATTTCGTAAAATAAGATCAATGAAATTCCCCAACAATAGCAGGAAATCAATTGGAAAATAGCGCATCATTTATAACCTTTATTGTAAGTTATAGGTTGTTTGACAGTAATCAGGTAGGCTCCCACACAGCAGATGTAATTTCTTGTAACACATCTTCAGATAATGTTTGTTGATCCATTTCTAATGCATCCACTGCGATCTGTTTTTCTTGTCCTGGATGCTTGATCTTATGCAAATAACGTAATCCTTGGAATGCGCAAGATTGCCTTGTTACCACTAATGGGATGGGAATAGATTGTCACAAACCATATTACAGGAAGGCATCAAGCTAATATCTAACATCATGAAAAATCCAAAGCACTGTTATTTTATGCTGGGAAAGGAAAAATATGTTATTTGTTTGGGATAGCCATGTAGTAAGAATATGTACATCACTGACAATAGTTCTGGTGTTTTCGATCCTTTTCCCATTTAAACTATGACTTAACCAACAGAAAAATTATGAAAATTAAATGAAACTTTCAATCATTAAATAGATTTGACACTAACCTCCAATTTCTGTAAGTCGTGGAATAGCTGCTTCACAAAATAATGACAATCCTTATCTGTAACAGTTTCAAATAGGGGATCCCAAGAACAGTGGAGGCTGAAACATATAGATATGTAATGTTTATTCAATTGCAAAGTATTTGATAGTTGCATATGTTTCACTCGTTAATAAGCAGAGAATCTCATAATAATCAGAAGTCTTTTTTCTTTCGCAGTGGTTTTTTTTCAATTTATTTTAACCCAGTATAGAAAAACTATATATAAAAGTTAAGAATAAGGTTTGATAACACTGATTTAATCAGTGAAAGTCTTCATAGAATCATAGAGATTTATAGCACAGAAGGAGGCCATTCGGCCCATTGTATTTGTGCCAGCCGAAAAAGAGCTATCCAGCCTAATCCCACTTTCCGGATGCGATTTCTCCACACACGGCAGGATCGATGTGGCCGGGGTAGGTTGTTGACAACCCGCTCCCGACTCGAACCCGATCTCTCTCCGTAATCTTCCCATGCTTGGGCTTGTTACACCCACCCTGCGGGCTTCCTGGCCAATTAAGAGGATGCCGGTCTGATGACGTCATATGATGATGTGTCATCAGCCGGTTTCCTTAAAGGGACCATGCCCACAATAGTTTTGACAGTTCTTCTGTCACTGTTCTGCAGCATTGAGGAGCTGAAAACTCTGAGAAGCACTGCACAGAGGTGCACGGCTGCACCCAGGGTCTCCCTTACTCCCTCCAGATGCTTATGCAGGGAGTCACAGCACGCAGGGAGGTCCTCTTCCCTTCTCATGGGTGGAAGGGACCTCCTCAGGACACCACACAGCCTGGTTGCACATTGCACAGGAGGGCACAAGCAGGGACATCATCTATCTACATTATCAGTTCCCCATTTCACTAGCCACCCCTCACACTCACCCTCATCCTTGTCCAATCATAGCAACTAGCAACACACAAGGGTAGGCACTTAGGAACTTTAGCCAATGCTCATGTATAGTTAATGTGGATGTGTTGTCAAACGTTAAAATCTTTGGCCTAGAAATCCCAGTCGGCTGCTTCCCACAGGCAATCGGGTAAAAAAGGTTTAAAAAGATGTACACTTACCAGAACCTGCTGTGCCCACGTGAGATCCCAGTCCTGAGGTATCCACTGACTGCGCGTCGGAGCACATGCATGTCAGGATGTCTGCAGGGCTGGAGCGGCAGTCACATGGCTCTGGGCAACCAATCCAGGTAAAGTATATACTCATTCATAATAATGGGAACTCCGTAAGTTGGAGTTCCCATTATTATGATTGAGAAACCCCCCCAAATACCCAAAACACTAATAAAAAATAGAAAAAATACACCACATATTTTTATTAATTTAAATGAGTTATTTATGTATTATAAAAAATATATATTTTTCCGATTTGTCAAAGTTTTTTTAATTATGATTTAAAATAAACTTACTGTAGTGGGGAGGGTTTTTAACAATAAAATGTGTTTTTAAAATTTAATTTAATTATGTTTTTGTGTATTTTAAAACTCTTACATCTGTAAAAGTAGGCTATGCGCCTGCTTTTATCAGATGCAAGAGTTTTGAGGACATCCGCTGGGCAAGATATGGGTAAATACCGCAATCTTGCCCATGCGAATGTCCTCGTTCCCGAGATGCGGAGGATCTGTCACGCTCCAGCTTGACAGATCTGAAAAGCCGATTTTCAGCACATGCGCATTGTTTTCAGCCCATACACACTCTGTACGGACCCAGGAGACCAGAATTTCTGGGCCATAATTTTCAGGACTTTGCTTTCTTGGACAGATTTGTGAGCACCTTTGGCTTAGTGAATTGTAGTGAATGGTAAGACATAAGGGCACCCCCACTGGTGTGGGGTGGTGCCAATCTGGCGCATCATGTGGTAATCAGCGTGTTCAGCATCAAGTGAAGTAAAATAGCCATGGTGAGTGTAAAGTCCTTACACAATACTACAAATCCACACGAGGCACATTCTATGGACAAGGTCACTCTGCGACCTGCACCTTTAGTCACAAGACCAAAAATTGATGACCCTGCGTAGGACCTCCCTTTATATACCTGGATGACCGGGTGAGGAGTGTCTCCCATAAGTTCATCCCCTGTGGTCAAGGTGTTCATTTCTCAAGTATATACAGTATTGCAGTGTTGTTACATGAAGGTTACATACATGACATCACCTCCCCCCCCCCCCCCAACATCTTATTGGGATCACAGTTAAGTCTTTCGGGTGGTCTATGCTCCCTCGTAGAGCACCGCAATTGGGGCTCTGGCAATTGAACCTTGGCCTGCGTGTCGGTCCCCTGTGGTGATTCCGGGCTGACCGCAGGGACTGTGCATGCTGCTGATTGTTCTTGTTGCTCGTTCACTGGCGGTGGTGTGAATACCATCTCATGATCTTCCTCAGGTTCCTCAGAGTCCATGCTGAACCTTTTTTTACTTGGTCCAGATGCTTGCGGCATATCTGCCCATTGTTAAGTTTAACCACGATGACCCTATTCCCCTCTTTGTCTATTACAGTACCTTCAAGCCATTTGGGCCCCAAAGCGTGATTGAGAACAAATACGGGGTCACCAATTTCTATACATCTCCCCCTTGAATTACGGTCATGGTACTCATTTTGGGACTGGCGCATGCCTTCAACAATGTCGGACAAGGCAGGATGAATGAGGGACAGCTGAGTTTTGAGTGTACATTTCATAAGGAGCTCCGCGGGTGGGACCCCCGTGAGTGAGAGCAGTCGGGACCTATAGGCCAGCAGGAAGCGCGCTAGGCAGCATTGAAGGGAGGGACCTTAAATCCTGAGCATGCCTTGTTTTATGATTTGGACCGCACGTTCCGCCTGGCCATTGGAGGACGACTTGAACGGTGCTGTCCTGACATGGTTGATGCCATTACCCGACATGATCTCCCGGAATTTGTAGCAAGTGAAACATGGGCTATTATCGCTAACAAGGATGTCCGGCAAACCGTGGGTCACAAAGATCGCACGTAGACTCTCCACAGTGGACAAATTCAAAATGATGCACTCGACCCATTTCGAGTACACATCAACCACAATGAGAAACATTTTCCCCATGAATGGGCCCATGTAGTCTACGTGAATGCGTGACCATGTCCTGGTGGGCCAGGGCCACAGGCTGAGCGGGGCCTCCCTGGGGGCATTACCCAGCTGGGCACACATCGTGCACCTGCGAACACAGTGTTCCAGGTCTGAATCAATTCCCGGCCACCAAACGTGTGACCGGGCAATGGCCTTCATCAGCACGATGCCTGGGTGCTCGCTGTGGAGTTCCCTGATGAAAGCTTCCCTGCCCCTCTGGGGCATGACTACCCGACTGCCCCATAGTAGGCAGTCGGCTTGGATGGAGAGCTTATCCATCCGCCTGTGAAACGGTCTGACCTCCTCAGGGCATGCTCTGTGTGCGGGTGCCCAATCCCCAGTCAGCACAAATTTCTTAATCAGAGATAGGAGGGGATCTCTGTTGGTCCAGATTTTGATCTGGCGGGCTGTGATAGGGGAGCCTGCGCTGTCAAAGGCATCAACGGCCATGACCATCTCAGCGCTTTGCTCCGCTGCCCCCTCAGTGTGGCCAATGGAAGCCTGCTGAGCGTGTCAGCACAATTTTCAGTGCCAGGCCGGTGCTGGATGGTGTAGTCATACGCAGTCAGCATGAGAGCCTATCACTGTATGCGAGCTGACGCATTGGCATTGACAGCCTTGCTATCTGACAACAGGGATGTTTACGGCTTGTGGTCTGTTTCTAATTCGAACCTCCTGCCAAAAAGGTACTGGTGCATCTTTTTCACCCCATAGACACATGCGAGTGCTTCCTTCTCAACCATCCCATATCCACGTTCTGCTTGAGAGAGCGACCTGGAGGCATAAGCCACAGGTTGGAGTTGCCTCTCAGCATTGCACTGCTGCAACACGCACCCAACCCAATAGGACGATGCATCACATGTCAGAACCAATTTCTTACAGGGATCATACAGGGTCAACAACTTATTTGAACAGAGTAGGTTACGCGCTCGATTGAAAGCCCGTTCTTGACAGTTCCCCCAAAACCCTTACGCAGGAGCACGTGTAGCGGCTCCAACAATGTGCTTAAGTTCGGCAGAAAGTTCCCGAAATAGTTCAAGAGTCCCAGAAATGAACGCAACTCCAATGTGTTGCCGGGCCTGGGCGCTCGTCGAATCGCCTCTGTTTTGGATTTGGTGGGCCGAATCCTGTCTGCAGCAACCCTCCTGCCCAGAAACTCGACTTCGGGAGCCAAAAACACATACTTGGGCTTCTTGAGTCGCTGGCCTACCCGGTCCAGTCGGCGTAGCACCTCTTCCAGGTTGTGGAGGTGTTCCTCGGTGTCCCGACCCGTGATGAGGATATCATCCTGGAATACAATCGTTTCAGGAATGGATTTGAGCAGGCTTTCCATGTTTCTTTGAAAGATCGCGGCCGCTGATCGAATGCCAAACGGGCACCTGTCGTAAACAAACAGTCCCTTGTGCGTGGTGATTGTGGTCAGTAGTTTGGATTCGTCGGCCAGTTCCTGGGTCATGTAGGCTGAAGTGAGGTCCAACTTGGTGAACAGCTTGCCGCCTGCCAGCGTGGCAAAAAGATCCTCCGCTCTCAGAAGCGGGTATTGGTCTTGTAGGGACACCCGGTTGATAGTGGCCTTGTAGTCGTCACAGATCTTGACTGAGCCATCCGCTTTTAGGACAGGAACAATGGGGCTCGCCAAGTCGCTGAATTCAACGGGCGAGATGATGCCCTCTCTCAGCAAACAGTCCAATTCACTTTCAATTTTCTCCCGCATCACATACGGCACAGCTCTGGCTTTGTGGTGCCCTGGTCTGGCGTCCGGGGTGATGCGAATCACTACTTTGGTACCTTTGAACGTCCCGATGCCAGGTTGGAATAGCGACTCAAATTGCTGTAGGACCTGTGAGTGTGAACTTCGCTCCACAGATGACACTGCGTGCACATCCCCCCATTTCCAGTTCATCTCAGCTAGCCAGCTCCTCCCCAACAGTGCGGGACCACTGCCCGAGACAATCCAGAGCGGCAGCCAGTTGACTGATCCATTGTGTGTGACAGCCAACATTGCACTGCCTAGCACTGAAATGATTTCTTTGGTGTACGTCCGTAATTGAGTCTCAATTCGTTCTAGTTTAGGTCTGCTGGCTTTGAGTGGCCATAGCTTTTCGAATTGTTGAACGCTCATGAGTGACTGGCTGGCCCCTGTGTCCAGTTCCATGCATACCGGGTTGCCGTTTAATAGGACCTTCATCATCATAGGTGGCGTTTTGGTATATGAGCTGTGAATGTTTGCCACATGAACCCGCTGAACTTCAGCGTCCATTGATTTGCCCCACGCATCATCCTGCCTCGCAGACCCCTCTTCTGGTCCATCCGCTTCATAAATTAGCCTGGCCGCAGGCTTCCTGCACATTCTGGCTAAGTGACCAGTGAGGTTACAATTTCTGCAGGCGAACTGTTGAAACCTGCAAGTCCGAGCAGCATGTCTGCCCCCACATCTCCAGCATAAACTGAGATTCCCATTGTTGTGAACAAAAGAGCTGTTACCAGGCATTCCTCGCTGATTGTCCCTTTGACTGCTCTTGAGCACCCTGTTGGTGGGTGTCAATGGCCCCATCTCAGAACGCATTGTCCACTGGGATGGCATAAATGTCCGTTCAGCCTGCCATTGTCTGTGTTGAAAACCTGTTCTGGTGTCTATTGCTGCCTGGGGTGTGTCGAACTGCCCTTGACTACCTGCTGGGCTCTGAGTCGCGTTTATGATATTGACCCCCTGATCCATCGCCACGTTGGAGTCAGAGTTGCGCGCGGATATTATCTTGGTTTCTTCCTCCCCCGCCATAAAAGTCTGAGCCAGCAACTCCGCCGCTTCCAAGGTCAAGTCCTTGGTCTCGATTAACTTTCTGAAAATCCCGGCATGACCGATGCCCTCAATAAAGAAATCCCTTAGCATCTCCCCCCTGCAGGCGTCTGTAAACTTACAGATGCTGGCCAAGCGGCGGAGGTCCGCAATGAAGTCCGGTATGCTCTGTCCTTCCCGACGTCGGTGGGTATAGAATCTGTGTCGGGCCATATGTACGCTGCTCACCAGTTTGAGGTGCTCACTGATTAGCTTGCTGAGCTCTTCAAAGGTTTTCTCCGCCGGCTTCTCGGGTGTTAGCAGGTCTTTCATGAGCGCATAAGTCCACAGCTGGTCAGTAGATAAGCCCTTCGCTTGTCGGCCGCTGCATCTCCCAGCCAGTCCTTCGTCACAAAGCTCTGCTGAAACCTCTCAATGAAACATAGAAACATAGAAACATAGAAAATAGGTGCAGGAGCAGGCCATTCAGCCCTTCTAGCCTGCACCGCCATTCAATGAGTTCATGGCTGAACATGAAACTTCAGTACCCCCTTCCTGCTTTCACGCCATACCCCTTGATCCCCCGAGTAGTAAGGACTTCATCCAACTCCCTTTTGAATATATTTAGTGAATTGGCCTCAACTACTTTCTGTGGTAGAGAATTCCACAGGTTCACCACTCTCTGGGTGAAGAAGTTTCTCCTCATCTCGGTCCTAAATGGCTTACCCCTTATCCATAGACTGTGACCCCTGGTTCTGGACTTCCCCAACATTGGGAACATTCTTCCTGCATCCAACCTGTCCAAACCCGTCAGAATTTTAAAAATTTCTATGAGGTCCCCTCTCACTCTTCTGCACTCCAGTGAATACAAGCCCAGTTGATCCAGTCTTTCTTGATAGGTCAGTACCACCATCCCGGGAATCAGTCTGGTGAATCTTCGCTGCACTCCCTCAATAGCAAGAACGTACTTCCTCAAGTTAGGAGACCAAAACTGTACACAATACTCCAGGTGTGGCCTCACCAAGGCCCTATACAACTGTAGCAACACCTCCCTGCCCCTGTACTCAAATCCCCTCGCTATGAAGGCCAACATGCCATTTGCTTTCTTAACCGCCTGCTGTACCTGCATGCCAACCTTCAATGACTGATGTACCATGACACCCAGGTCTCGCTGCACCTTCCCCCTTCCTAATCTGTCACCATTCAGATAATAGTCTGTCTCTCTGTTTTTACCACCAAAGTGGATAACCTCACATTTATCCACATTATACTTCATCTGCCATGCACTTGCCCACTCACCTAACCTATCCAAGTCACTCTGCAGCCTCATAGCATCCTCCTCGCAGCTCACACTGCCACCCAACTTAGTGTCATCCGCAAATTTGGAGATACTACATTTAATCCCCTCGTCTAAATCATTAATGTACAATGTAAACAGCTGGGGCCCCAGCACAGAACCTTGCGGCACCCCACTAGTCACTGCCTGCCATTCTGAAAAGTACCCATTTACTCCTACTTTTTGCTTCCTGTCTGACAACCAGTTCTCAATCCACGTCAGCACACTACCCCCAATCCCATGTGCTTTAATTTTGCACATTAATCTCCTGTGTGGGACCTTGTCGAAAGCCTTCTGAAAGTCCAAATATACCACATCAACTGGTTCTCCTTTGTCCACTTTACTGGAAACATCCTCAAAAAATTCCAGAAGATTTGTCAAGCATGATCTCCCTTTCACAAATCCATGCTGACTTGGACCTATCATGTCACCATTTTCCAAATGCGCTGCTATGACATCCTTAATAATTGATTCCATCATTTTACCCACTACTGAGGTCAGGCTGACCGGTCTATAATTCCCTGCTTTCTCTCTCCCTCCTTTTTTAAAAAGTGGGGTTACATTGGCTACCCTCCACTCGATAGGAACTGATCCAGAGTCAATGGAATGTTGGAAAATGACTGTCAATGCATCCGCTATTTCCAAGGCCACCTCCTGAATTACTCTGGGATGCAGTCCATCAGGCCCTGAAATCGTCCCAGTCCTCACCAACACAGTACCGTTCCTCTGTGCTACCTGTGGTCATTCTCGTGGGTCGTTGATTCCCGTTTCTCGTCACCACTGTAAAGTCCTTACACAATACCACAAATACACACGAAGCACATTCTATGGACAAGGTCACTCTGTGACCTGCACCTTTATTCACAGGACCAAGAAGTGATGACCCTGCGTGGGACCTCCCTTTATATACCTGGATGACCAGGTGAGGAGTGTCTCCCACAAGTTCACCCCATGTGGTCAAGGTGTGCATTTCTCAAGTATATACAGTATTGCAGTGTTGTTACATAAAGGTTACATACATGACAGTGAGGCCATCACTGGCCTCCCGGGCAGCAATATGGTCGGATGCTGATTTCCTGTGTACTGTGTAGCATCAGGTGATTGCGGAGAAGGTTGGTGTTGTTGTTGGTGATGCTGGTGTGCCTGATGATGCTGTTGTGTTTAGTGATGTTGGGGTTAATCGTGGTGGGATTCTGAGGACCGAGATGAGAATTTTTCGGCTGGAATAGATGGCAGGTAAGATTGAGATGACGGAAGTGCCCTGTCAATGGTGAGAGAGGTTGCTCCAAAGAGGTGACAGCGAATAGAGAGTTCACTGCAAATACTTCCAAAGTGCATACAACTCACAAATCTTTTCCAAAACCTGAAGGCTTTAGCTTCTGACATTGGAAAGGGAACAGCTGTGAAATGGTAGCTTTTATAGCACCTCTGTAGCTGTCAACTAGCCAAAGCAATAGTGAGTCACTGAGAACCAGATTCTACTTACCTGGCATGAAACCCGAGGGACGGCAAAGCCGTCAAAAGGTTGGTAAAATTGTATGTGCCTGCTTTTAAGCCTCTTAACTAGCATTTAAATACCTTTTAATTATGTTAATTACCTGTCCCGCCACTTGCTGTCGAGTCTGCGATCTGAACTCAAATGTAACAGGTCAGAAACTCACATGGAGGCAGGTTCAGAACAGCATTCCGACCGCTGTCAATCAGGGCCATTTTGACAGCGGGCCTGCCTCCAAATCTGCACTCACAGGTCTGGGAAGATTCCGGCCTCCACTTCTTGGTCCATAGCCCTGTAGGTTACGGTACTTCAAGCGCAAATCCGAGTAATTTTTAAATGTGATGATGGTTTCTGCCACTAGCACCCTTTCAGGCAATCACTTCCAGAGCCCCACCAACCTCTGCGTGAAAAAAGTTCTCCTCAACCCCCTTCTAATCCTTCTACCAATTACTTTAAATCTATGCCCCCTGGTTATTGACCTCTCTGCTAAGGGAAATAGGTCCTTCCTATCCACTCTATCTAGTCCCCTCATAACTTTATGCATCTCAGTTAAGTCTCCCCTCAGCCTCCTCTGTTCAAAAGAAAACAACCCCAGCCTATCCAATCTTACATCATAGCTAAGATTCCCCAGTCCAAGCAACATCCTTGTAAATCTCCCCTGCACCCTCTCTAGTGCAATCACATCTTTCCTGTAATGTGGTGACCAGAACTGTACTCAGTGCTCTAGCTGTGGCCTAATTAGTGTTTTATACAATTCAAGTATAACCTCCCTGCTCTTATATTCTATTAGTCGACTAATAAAGGAAAGTATCCCGTATGCCTTCTTAACCACCTTATCAACATGTCCTGTTATCTTCAGAGATCTGTATGCATGCATTTCGAAGTCCCTCTATTCCTCTACACATCTCAGTATCTTGCCATTTATTGTGTATTTCTTTGCTTTGTTAGCCCTCCCCAAATGCATTACATCACACTTTTACAGATTGAATTCCATTTGCCTCTTTTCTGTCCACCTGACCAGTCCATTGAAATCTTCCTGCAGTCTACAGCTTTCTTTCTCTTCTTTCTCTGATGGTCTCTTTCTTCTTCTCGGGCATGATCTTTTGATGTTTCTTCCTTCAGAAGATCCAGAGCTTTGTTGTTGACAATTGGGCGGATATCTCAGTAGGGGAGAACTTCCCCAGCGTCCCGTTTGGCGGTGGTAAGCCAGTTGGGGAGGGACTTCCTGCAACTGGCACGGAAGTCCCGCCCTGGCCACGAAATTGGGGTTACCGCCCCTCACAGGAAGTGGAGCGTATTGTCGCGTGCTCCACTTCCTGTGAAGGTATCCGGGGCGCTACTTGGGTGGGAACAGCACCCCTCCCCTTCTGTTAAAGGGAAGGGCCACTGTGCACTCTGTAGGGTCTCTGATGGCCTCCACAGGGCCACCAAAGCGGGGTGGTGCCGTGGCCGCAGCCTGGCACTGAGATGGAAAGCCAGGCTGCAAGATGGTGGCCTGGACCACACTACGGAGCACCAAGGTGGGCCGACCAATGAGTCGGCCAAAAACGAGTCCCCTTTAGCTTCCACCCTGGGAGCAGAGGTCGGCCCAGTTTGTGACCCGCGAGGTTTGTGCTGACACCGTGCGTGGCAGCCTCACGGGGTGCTGGCCAATTTCCACCATGGGACGGAAAGGATTCGCCGTGGGGTACAACGGGTTCGCGGCGCACGGCAATGCGTCATCACTGGTTGCATGGCGGGGTGCGGCGCTACCAAGTTCATGCTTCCACTACTAACTGCGCGCAATTTTGCGGGTGCCCGTAGCACCCCCACCCCCCGCCCCGCCCCCCGCCACCACCCCCCGCCCCCCCCCCCCCCCCCGGCCCCGGCCGAAAACAGGTTCACACCCCGTTAGTGCCCCCGGAGGCGTTAATGGGAGGCACACAACAGGGAAATTTCGCCCATGTCTTTTTACTGCCAACCTAGAAAACTGTTAGCTGTTCTTCCTTAGAGCAGATGTTTATGTGTTAATTTTCACAGTTTGAACAATGGGTCTCACACATTCTTCCTCTAGATCCCTTTAATTGAACTTATGGCATTGTAGTTTCCTTTCAAGGTTCTTTCTAACAACTTTTTTAGGGTCACCAGTTTTAGTGGAGACCTGCAGTTTCAACTAGCTTTAAGCAACAAAACCATACCAAGCAAATAACAAAACACAATATTACGTGATTCAAAATAGGTGATTTTAAAAACTGATACCGAATACTATTATACATCATAACAATGGAAAATTCTCCAGGGCCTGCTTTTTCCACATTCAAATAAATTTCAAAGAAGTGTTTCTGATGCATGGATCTCCAAGCAGGAAGCACAAATTCATAATGATTATCTTGATATGATTTACCAGTGTCCTGCAATTTCACCACAGGATACTAGTTCAAAACCACTTAAGACATTCTTCTGAAATTTCTCTCTTTACTTTTATTAATGGGCTCAATTTTCCCCAGTGATTTGCACGTTTCTTTGGAGTAGGCTGCATTTTTTGGCCTCTGTTTAAAAAACCAGTTTCCTCAATCAATTTGCACCAGTGTAACTCAGTAAGTTACATATTTTTAAGGTTAGTTTTTTTTCAGCCAAAGTGGGCGTAACTTGCCACCCGCTCCAGTTCTGGCCATTTAGGCACGTTTGGCCAGCTGAGAGTTACTCCAGTTCTGCTTAGACCAGCATATGTGGCCTCTGCAGAAAAACTTTCTCGAGAGACAGAGAGAGAGACAGAGACAGACAGATTCGGGCAGCAGAACGAACCGGACCTACAAGCCCTTCAGCTGGGGGCATTGGAGGTAAGTTGCTGCAATATATTTCAATGTGTTTTTAAATTGATGCTGTGGTGTCCTTACACCCTGCTACAGAATCACACGAGGCATGTACTGCAGACAAGGTCACTATGTGACCTGAACCTTTATTCCCTGGACCATCAAGTGATGACCCTCTGTGGGACCTCCCTTTATATACCTGGATGACCAGGTGAGGAGTGTCTCCCACAAGTTCACCCCCTGTGGTCAAGGTGTGCATTATTCAGGTGTATACAGTGTACAGTGTTGTTACATAAAGGTTACAAACATGACATCACCTCCCCCCAACGTCTTTGGGTCAAAGATTGAGTCTTTCAGGCGATCGGCGCTCTCTCGTGGAGCGCCGCAGTTGGGGCTCTGGTGGTTGGACCTTGGCATGCATCTCTGTCGCCTGAGGTGATTCCGACCTGTCCGGGCTGACCGCAGGGACTGTGCATGCTGGTGAATGTCCTTGTTGCTCGTTCTCTTGCAGTGGTGTGGTAGCATCTCATGATCTTCCTCAGGTTCCTCAGGTTCCACGCTGAACCTTTACTTGGTCCAGATGTTTGCGGCATATCTGACCATTGTTAAGTCTGACCACTATGACCCTATTCCCCTCTTTACCAATTACAGTACCCTCAAGCCACTTGGGTCCCAAAGCATGATTGAGAACGAATGCAGAGTCATCGATTTCTATGCATCTCCCCACTGAGTTGCGATCATGGCACTCGATTTGGGACTGGCGCTTGCCCTCAACAATGTCTGACAGGACAGGATGAATGAGGGACAGCCGCATTTTAAGCGTGCATTTCATGAGTAATTCCGCGGGCGGGACTCCCGTGAGCGAATGCGGGCGGGACCTATAGGCCAGCAGGAGGCGCGATAGGCGGTACTGAAGGGAGGGTCCTTGAATCCGGAGCATGCCCTGTTTTATGATTTGAACCACACGTTCCACCTGGTCATTGGAAGCCGGCTTGAACGGTGCTGTCCTGACATGTTTGATACCATTGCCTGACATAAACTCCTGGAATTAATAGCTAATGAAACACGGGCCGTTATCGCTAACCAGGATGTCCGGCAAACCGTGGGTCGCAAAGACCGTTCGCAGATTCTCCACGGTGGTGGATGTCATGCACGAATTCAATATGATGCACTCGATCCATTTCGAATATGCATCGACAACAATCAGGAAAATTTTTCCCATGAATGGGCCCACGTAGTCTACGTGAATACGTGACCATGGCCTGGTGGGCCAGGGCCACGGGCTGAGTGGGGCCTCCCTGGGGGCATTGCCCTGCTGAGCACATGTTGTGCACCTGCGAACCCAGTGTTCCAGGTCTGTGTCAATTCCCGTCCACCATATATGTGACCGGGCAATGGCCTTCATTAGCACGATGCCTGGGTGCTTGCTGTGGAGTTCCCTGATAAATGCCTCCCTGCCCTTCTGGGGCATGACTACCTGGCTGCCCCATAGCAGGCAGTCAGCTTGGATGGGGAACTCATCCATCCGTCTGTGGAATGGCCTAACCTCCTCGGTGCATGCTCCGTGTTCTGGCGTCCAATCCCCAGTCAGGACACATTTCTTTATCAGGGATAGGAGAGGGTCTCTGTTGGTCTAGATTTTGATCTGGCGGGCTGTGATGGGGGAGCCTGCGCTGTCAGAGGCTTCAACGGCCATGACCATCTCCACGCTTTGCTCCGACGCCCCTCGGTGTTCGCCAGTGGGAGCTTGGTGAGCGCGTTAGCGCAATTTTCGGTGCCTGGTCAGTGCCGTATGGTGTAGTCATACGCAGCCAGCATGAGAGCCCATTGCTGTATGCGAGCTGACGCATTGGCATTGACAGCCTTGCTGAAGGACAACAGGGATGTTAACGGTTTATGGTCCGTTTCTCACTCGAACCTTCTGCCGAAAAGGTACTGGTGCATCTTTTTCACCCATAGACACATGCGAGTGCTTCCTTTTCAACCATCCCATACCCCCTTTCTGCTTGGGAGAGCGACCTGGAGGCAGAAGCCACAGGTTGGAGTTGGCCCTCACCATTACTCTGCTGCAACACGCACCCAACCCCATAGGATGATGCATCGCATGTCAAAACCAATTTCTTACAGGGGTTGTACAGGGTCAATAACTTATTAGAACAAAGCAGGTTCCACGCCCAATTGAAAGCCCGTTCCTGACAGTCCCCCCAAAACCAATCGCAACCTTTATGCAGAAGCACATGTAGCAGCTCCAGCAATGTACTTAAGTTCAGCAGAACGTTCCCGAAATAGTTCAATAGTCCCAGAAATGAACGCAACTCCGATGTGTTGCCGGGTCTGGGCGCGCGACGGATCGCCTCCGTTTTGGATTCGGTAGGCCGGATCCCACCTGCGGCAACTGTCGAAATCTCGACCTCAGAAAAGAATGACTCCGACACTTACAGCTCCGATGGAAGTTTCCCTTTTAATTTACTTGCTCGCAAGGGGTAGGTTTCACTCAGTCAAGGGCAAAATGAAACCTCCGCAATGGTACAGCTTCACAAGATATTTATACAGTAAAACCAAAGTTCTGGCCTCTCCCTGTGTATTGCTCTGTCTCACAGTCAGTGAATACAGATAAAGAGTTAATTACTATATCCTGGTCCGGAAATGGTGTCAAGATATTTCCTTTTGTCAGGGTTATCAGAAAGCCAAACGGCCATTACTCCATGAGTCATAGGTAATGGGCTATCACCTGTCTTGTATTGTGAATACAGATTATCCCATTTCCTGGTCAGTTTACCTGTTTGCTTCAAATGGATGAGGTAAAGGAAAGAGATAATGGCTAGAAGATAAGGGTGGGGTGACATGGAACTCCTGTAGTGTAGACAATAGGAGAGCACCATGGGGGGTTACTTGTCTCAGCATGACTTGTCTCCTAGCTGTCTGATAACCATCAGCCATCTAACAGCAGGTTTAGCTGTTCATAATAAGCTGGCTGCTAAAATGCAGAAAGTTCTGGAAGGGCCAGGACTCCATTTTAATCAAAAGGCACACAAATACCGTTTGGTATCAGCTTGGATAAAAATACATTTCCACATTCCCCCATTTTGTCCTTCACAAGGACAACTCAATCCATTCTGATCTTGTACAGTCTCTCCATTTCCATTTCTACACAAGAGCCTTCAGCAGTTGTTGCTACCATAACTCTAGCCGTGGTCTCGGTAGGTAACATAGTTTCTCCAACCCTGGCACAGCAACACTTAATGACGACAAATAATAGATACAGGGCGAAGACTATCAGCAGGAATATGATCAAACCCTGTACCACAGATTTCCACAGGGCTCCCAACCATCCTGATGCCCAACCCCACAAGGTGATACCGTCCTGGCCAACTGTCTGTTTATACTCTATTACCTTTTTCCTGATGTTTTCAGCTAGACTGCCGATATCTTCTGATTTATCTGGGATATATGTACAGCATTCTTCACCTATTAATGCGCATGTCCCTCCCTCCTTGGCTAGGAGATAATCTAAGGCCATACGATTTTGGAGAGCCACTGTTCGAATAGCTACCATTTCGTCATTTATCCCTTCAAAGGCTTGGGAAGTTGCGTTGGCTACTGATTCTACTAAGTTAGCCAGTTCCCGTAACTGCCATTCGGTCGATGCTATTCCATAGGGTGGCACCATTACCTTGAATATTCCGTTTAGCCACGTCAAATCCCGTTTAAATCTGTGGCTTCCATAGGCCTCCCTTAGAGTCCTTACTGATCTGATAAGGGGTACCACATATCCTAAGTAACAGGACCCTGTCCAGTTGGCTGGTAACCATGGGTAGGCTTTATGGCCACAAATAAAGTAGGTGCAATTATAGGACGTCAGCTCCTGGTCCTTTCACACTGTCCCTACTCGAGTGGTCTCACCTTCCCACCCTTCACCTGGGGCTTTGTTATGGACCGTTGTCCAGCCAACGGTTGCTATCTTTCTCTCAGTCGGATTAGTTGTGGCTTGCCATTTAATCATTTGGGAACACTTGCTGCGTCCCATTTCTGGTTCTTTTGTCTCATTACTCACTAGGCATATTATACCCTCAGGATTTCTTATTCTGGGAGTAATGCTTAGGAAGGGAGGCTGATGGTTATTATCATAATTGGGCTGGTACAATCCCTGGAAGGCTGTAAGTTTATACCCTGCCGACCTCCATTCTGTTTGCTCCTTCGTTTCTGGCCCCTTAGTTAGGTTTGTCCTGTTTTGCACTGTCAACCATTCTACCATTTCTGATTCGTTAAAGGGGACAGATCTCAGGGGAATACCCCCCCTGGAGTGGACCGGTACATGGGAGCATATCCAGCAACTCGACAAGTTTCTTTCTTGAGCATACCTATGACTCAGTGCCATAAATACGTTTACGTGCAATTCCCTTCGGTGGTGGGTTTGTACCCCTGGTGTAATCAATAATGTGAAGTAAAACCCTGTCAATCCCAGCACCATCAGTCCCCATAGTCCATACAGTTCCTTATTCAGTCTTCCTTTTTCTGTTCCTCTGATTCCTTCGTCCCTTCCTCCTGGTCGGGTGCCCGTTTGCAATGGGATGCGTGGATCCATGTTGGTCTTTCCTTTACCTTGATTGCAGTATTGGTCGCCAGCAAGACCTGGTATGGTCCTTCGAATCTTGGCTGTAGACTGCTTTTCCTTTTAAAAATCTTGATGTAAACGAATTCCCCTGGCTCCAGGTTATGACACTTCCCTTCCGCTGGCTTGACTTGGGCTTCCTTTACCTGTGAATGAAAGCTGGAAATACATTTGGTTAGTGCAATACAATAATTCAACATATTTTCCTCCATTTTGTGGATGTCCATCTGTTTTGCAGTAAATGGTGCTGTAAAAGGTAGTCGTTGGGGACGTCCCATAACTATCTCATGCGGTGACAGGCCTGTTGTTCTGTTGGTTGCAGATCGCATTACCATCAAAGCTAAGGGCAGCAGTTCTGTCCATTTCAGTCCAGTGTCATTGCATAGTTTTGCCAGCTTATTTTTAAGCATTCCATTATATCTTTCAACAAGTCCAGCTGATTGTGGATGATAACTGCAATGAAAACGTTGATTAATCTGTAAAGCTTTACACATTTCTCTTGTGACAGTTCCCGTGAAATGTGACCCGTTATCACTGGAAAGCTTAGCAGGGATTCCGAAGCGCGGTACAATTTCTTTTAACAAACTTTTAGCAACAGTAGTGGCATCGGCCTTTTTACATGGAAAGGCTTCAATCCATCTAGAGAACACATCTACAATAACTAATACATACTTGAATCCCATACACATAGGTAATTCAATAAAATCCATTTGTAAATGTACAAAAGGCCCGACTGGATTTGGGTGGGAGGCAGATTCTACTTTTTCCGTCTTACCCGGATTCATTGTCTGACAGGTAACACAATTTTCACAGATTTGTTTTGTAATTGCCGAAATGCCTGGTGCATACCAAGTTGCCAAAATATAATCTGCCAATCCCCCCTTTGCCTGCATGTGTGAATGTATGAACACATCGGGCAATCCATGGAAGTAAGGATCTAGGGGCCACCACGCGGCCGTCATGGTGAACCCATATTCCTTCTGGATTTTTATAACATTGATCCTTCGTCCAGGTCACCACCTCCTCCGTACTGGCCTGTGTCTGAAAGGCCAGCACGTCATTAATAGTGGGTGGCGGGTCTGAGCAATTATTTTTCCTTAGTGGGAACAATGACACCTGCATCCCCCCTTTCGACAGAGCTGCTGACTTAGCTGCATTATCAGCTCTGGCATTCCCAAGTGCCACCTCATTCGACTGGCCTGTATGTGCTTGGTATTTGATAATGGCAAGTTTTAAGGGGCATTGAATGGCTCGCAGGAGATTTTCCACTTGTTCTGCATTTTTGATTGTCTGAGCCTGTTGCATAGCATAATAAGCTGCTGCCAACAAAGGAAGCCATCCTGGTAGTCCGCGTGCCACTGGGTCTAGTTGGGTACTGAAATACGCTACCGGTCGCTGCCTGTCCCCATGTAACTGAGTCAAAACAGATTGTGCAAAACCCGACTTGTGATGCACAAATAAGTTGAATAGCTTAGTGTAATCTGGTAATCCCAAGGCTGGTGCTGAAGTGAGGGACTGTTTAAGATTCTGGAAAGCATTCCGGAATACTTCATTCCACATCCTTTAAGCATTGTGAGAATATAGTAGATTCATTCACAGCTCGTAGGTCATGGACAAACCTCCATTTGTGTGGGCTTCTGAACTGGACGAATCTGTGTGTTACACGGACTTCTCATTTATGCTTATAGTGATTCACAGATCACAGAATGTAAAGTACTTGTTTTCTAATCTTATTAAAAGGCTTCCAAACCCAAGATTTTTCCAATACACTCAAAATGTTGATCAAGGAGATCACCTGAAATATCTCAAAATCCCAATTCAATTATTGTACTGCCACTCTTTATCCAAAAAAATCCTCCTACTGAGTTAGAAGCTTTTGTACCAAGATTTTACACCAAGGACAATGAGAGTGTACTCCCCCAGCCTGCACCTCGAGAGACCCACAAAGGCTTTTAAAAAAAAAAGGCATTACAACTTTTAACCACCGGGACCATGTCTCAACAAACCTATCCCTTTGTGCATTTCCTAGCTCTGTAACCTCTCATCCGAATAAATCCACACCTGCGCTTCTAACTTAAAATGTCTTAAACTTCCCACATACAGGACAACACTATGAAGGGTTAAAAAAAACTTCACTTTGTTTGAAAAAGTGGGTGGAGCTAAAACAAACAGGCAGCTCCACAACTTTTCCAAACAGGTTTCCAGACACAAGGAAAAAAGACAGAAGCACTCTCATTCAAAGACAAGACATTCACGCACTCTCATTCAAAGACAAGACATTCACAAGTCTCTCTCCATTCAATAAAGCTTTTTCTTTTACTAGCTTCATTTTTTTTTCATAAGTCACTATCAGGTTCTCTTTTTTTTTTCATTTGATTTACTTCCTCTGTTAATTTTACATGGACTTGAAGAATCGGAACCCAGGCCTTTTCTATTACTTTCCTTTTTTTTTTCTCTACCTGGATCTCTGTTTATAAGACATTCCTCTAGACACGTTGTTCTCTCTAAATTAAATGAACCATCGGGTGGAAATGGCCTGTTTTCACCCTTAGTCCACTTTACTGGTTTTTGTTTCTTTGGTCAATTGAAGACTGACCACAATTCTAGAGCATGACATAGGCTGGTGTGCCTTTTGTGGTGTTTTAACTTGCTCCGGCACCCATTCTGGATGATTAAGATTTTCCCACAGTTTCTGATCTCACAATCCTTTCGGCCAACCGAGTTCTCTACGCCCACTTCTCCTGGCCGTTACGTGGCCTGAAAAGGCTCTTAATTCGGGCTCAGTCTGGGTGTGTGAGATATGTTGGCACGAACCAATCGTAGTTGATCAATCAGTTACTGTTTCTTTTCTTAATCAATCCTTGTGTTTTTTTTTCCCGAATCACAATTTTCCCTAGTGACTCTTCCCGTTTCTCTAATGGCAATGACTCACAAAGGTATTGCACACAACAGTAATACAAGGACAACAAACAATATTCCCGTGAGTACACAAATCATAACCTCTAAACGAATTCTCAGTCTGCGTTGTACGCCACTACAGACCGAGTCCTTAACTTATCCTAATAACAGCTGATAAAACTTAAGGTTCCGTACCCAAACTCTTTGATCGATTGCGCTCTTTTTTTTTTTAATAGTCTTGTCACATAAGAACCCCTTCCGAATTAAAAACAATAAAAATCTTATCACATAAGAACCTTCGATCGATTATTAGCGCTTTCTTTTTTTCTTTTCTTTTAATAGTCTTATCACATAAGAACCCCTTCCGAATTAAAAACAATAAAAATCTTATCACATAAGAACCTGGAACCCTTTTCGATCGACTAGCGCTTCCTTACCTACTGAAACCTTCCCCGGGCTGTCTCGAGATTTTTTCCAGAACCTGTTCTCTTCTGCTGGCGAGCTGAGAAAGAAATGGTTATAAAAAAAATACCTTTAACTTTTAAATGCCGAGTCTTGTAGATGCAGTACCTCAGCTGTGGACAACAGATTACATCTGCGATTCAACAGTGAAGAAAACCTCTTGTGAGCAAAGGCTCACCTTGTTTGGCCACTGAAGCCTTTCACTGGAGAGGCACTATGCCTGTATCCGTTTTACTCACAGAACAGAGAGTATGCATCTCGGTGGAACCTCCAATAACTGTCGAAATCTCGACCTCAGAAAAGAATGACTCCGACACTTACAGCTCCGATGGAAGTTTCCCTTTTAATTTACTTGCTCGCAAGGGGTAGGTTTCACTCAGTCAAGGGCAAAATGAAACCTCCGCAATGGTACAGCTTCACAAGATATTTATACAGTAAAACCAAAGTTCTGGCCTCTCCCTGTGTATTGCTCTGTCTCACAGTCAGTGAATACAGATAAAGAGTTAATTACTATATCCTGGTCCGGAAATGGTGTCAAGATATTTCCTTTTGTCAGGGTTATCAGAAAGCCAAACGGCCATTACTCCATGAGTCATAGGTAATGGGCTATCACCTGTCTTGTATTGTGAATACAGATTATCCCATTTCCTGGTCAGTTTACCTGTTTGCTTCAAATGGATGAGGTAAAGGAAAGAGATAATGGCTAGAAGATAAGGGTGGGGTGACATGGAACTCCTGTAGTGTAGACAATAGGAGAGCACCATGGGGGGTTACTTGTCTCAGCATGACTTGTCTCCTAGCTGTCTGATAACCATCAGCCATCTAACAGCAGGTTTAGCTGTTCATAATAAGCTGGCTGCTAAAATGCAGAAAGTTCTGGAAGGGCCAGGACTCCATTTTAATCAAAAGGCACACAAATACCGTTTGGTATCAGCTTGGATAAAGTCCCAGAAATGAACGCAACTCCGATGTGTTGCCGGGTCTGGGCGCGCGACGGATCGCCTCCGTTTTGGATTCGGTAGGCCGGATCCCACCTGCGGCAACCCTCCTGCCCAAAAACCCGACCTCTGGGGCCAAAAACACACACTTAGACTTCTTTAGTCGCAAGCCTACCCGGTCCAGTCGGCGTAGCACCTCCTCCAGGTCGTGGAGGTGTTCCTCGGTGTCTTGACCCGTGATTAGGATGTCATCTTGGAATACGATTGTTCTAGGGATGGATTTAAGCAAGCTTTCCATGTTCCTCTGGAAGATAGCGGCCGCTGAACGAATGTCAAATGGACACCTGTTGTAAACAAATAGCCCCTTGTACGTGGTGATGGTGGTCAGTAGCTTGGATTCTTCAGCCAGTCCCTGAGTCATGAAGGCTGAGGTGAGGTCCAACTTGGTGAACAGCTTGCAACCTGCCAGCGTGGCAAAAAGATCCTCCGCTCTCGGAAGCGGGTATTGGCCCTGTAGTGACACTCGGTTGATGGTGGCCTTGTAGTCGCCACAAATCCTGACCGAGCCATCCGCTTTAAGGACAGGAACGATGGGGCTTGCCCAGTCACTGAATTCAACAGGCGAAATTATGCCCTCTCTTAGCAGTCGGTCCAACTCACTCTCAATTCTCTCACGCATCACATACGGCACGGCTCTGGCTTTGTGGTGCACTGGTCTGGCGTCCGGGGTGATGCGTATCACTACTTTGGTGCCCTTAAAAGTCCCTACACCTGGTTGAAAAAGTGGCTCGAATTTCTGTAGGACCTGTGAGCATGAACTTCGCTCCACAGATGAAATGGCGTGCACATCCCCCCCATTTCCAGTTCATCTTGGCTAACCAGCTCCTCCCCATGAGTGCGGGACCATTCCCCGGGACAATCCAGAGTGGCAGTCGGTTTTCTGATCCATTGTGTGTGACCACCAAGTTTGCACTGCCTAGTACTGGGATGATCTCTCTGGTGTACGTCCGTAACTGCGTGTCAATGCGTTCCAATTTGGGCCAGTTAGGTTTGTGTGCCCATAGTTTTTCAAATTGTTGGGCACTCATAAGTGACTGGCTGGCTCCTGTGTCCAGCTCCATGCATACCGGGATGCCATTTAATAGAACTTTCATCATTATGGGTGGCGTTTTGGTATACGAGCTGTGGACGTCTGCCACATGAACCCTCTTGACTTCAGCGTATATAGCTTGGCCCCAAGCATCACCCTGTCTTGCAGACCCCTCGTCTGTTTCCGCTGCCTCATTAACTAGCCTCGCTACAGGCTTTCTGCACATTCTGGCCTGATGTCCCTTGAAGTTACAGTTTCTACAGATAAGTTGTTGAAACTTACAGGTTTTCGCAGTATGTCTGCCACCGCACCTCCAGCATGAGCTGAGATTGTTGTGAACAAAGGAACTGTTAACAGGCATCTCTCACTGATTATCTCTTTGATTACTCCTGAGCACTCTATTGCTGAGTGTCAATGGTCCCATCCCGGGTCGCATTGTCCCTTGTGATGGCGTGAATTGCCGATCCCCCTGCCATTGTCTCTGTTGCTGGCCCACCCTAGAGCCTGTTGCTGCATGGGCAGTGTCAAATTGCCCTTGCCTGCCTGCGGGGTTCTGAGTCTCGTTAACAATGTTAACTCCCTGGTCCATCGCCACTTTGGAACCAGGGCTGCACGCGTAAATTATCTTGGTCTCCTCTTCCCCTGCCATGAAGGTCTGAGCTATCAACGTTGCCCTTTCCAAAGTCAAGTCCTTGGTCTCAATAAGCTTCCTGAAAATCCTGGCATGACCAATGCCCTCAATGAAGAAATCCCTTAACATCTCCCCCCTGCAGGCATCTGTGAACTTACAGAGGCTGGCCAAACGTCTAAGGTCCGCAACGAAGTCCGATATGCTTTGTGTCTCCCAACGCCGGTGTGTATAGAACTGGTGCCGGGCCATGTGTATACTGCTCGCCAGTTTGAGGTGCTTACCGATCAGAGTGCTGAGCTCTTCAAAGGACTTGTCCGCCGGCTTCTCGGATGCGAGCAGGTCTTTCATCAGCGCATACGTCTTGGATCCACAGCTGGTCAGTAGATGCGCCCTCCACTTGCCAGCCGCTTCCTCTCCCAGCCAGTCCTTCATGACAAAGCTCTGCTGGAGCCTCTCAATGAAGTCGTCCCAGTCCTCACCGACACAGTACCGTTCCTCTGTGCTACCGGTGGCCATCCTCGTGGGTCGTTGATTCCCGTTTCTCATCACCAAATGTGGTGTCCTTACACCCTGCTATAGAATCACACAAGGCATGTACTGCAGACAAGGTCACTATGTGACCTGAACATTTATTCCCAGGACCAACAAGTGATGACCCTCCGTGGGACCAGGTGAGGAGTGTCTCCCACAAGTTCACCCCCTGTGGTCAAGGTGTGCATTACATAAAGGTTACAGTTGTGTGAAGGTTACAAACATGACACATGCAATGTGTTTTACTGTGTTGCGAACTGGCTTTCTGTTTCACTTTGCAGCCTCAGCTCGCATTGTGTCCCTGGTTACCATGGCAGCCCAATCTTTTTGGTGCAGATCAAGGCTCCACCCCCAAAACTAAAGGACAGGTTAGGCCACGCCAAAATGAAGAAATCCAACGGGGAAACGTAGAACATTTTTTGTTTGGCATACTTGGGCCCCAAAAAAACGGGCGTAACTTTTCAAGTACGGCAAAAAAAAGCTTTGGGGAAAATTGAGCCCTTAGTGTTTAAAATAATATGTTGAAACATAGGAGCAGTAGTAGGCTGTTCGGCCCTTCGAGTCTGCATCGCCATTCAATATGATCAGTCTGGTGAACCTTCACTGCACTCCCTCTATGGCAAGTATATCCTTTCTTCGGTAAGGAGACCAAAACTGCACACAATACTCCAGGTGCGGTCTCACCCTGAATAACTGTAGTAAGACATCCTTGCTCCTTTGCTTGAATCCTCCTGCAATGAAGGCCAACGTACCATTTGCCTTCCTAACTGCTTGCTGCACCTGCATGTTTGCTTTCAATGACTGGTGTACAAGGACACCCAGGTCCCTCTGCACATCGACACTTCCCAAGCCATCACCATTTAAATAATACTTTGTCCTTGTGTTTTTCCTATCAAAGTGGATAACTTCACATTTATCCATGTTATACTGCATCTGCCATGTGTTTTCCCACTTGCTCAATCTATCTAATTCGCCTTGCAGCGTCTTTGCATCCTCCTCACAACTCACAATCCACCTAGTTTTGTGTCGTCAGCAAACTTGGAAATAATTACATTTGGTTCCCTCATCCAAATCATTTATATATATTGTGAATAGCTGGGGCCCAAGCACTGATCTCTGTGGTACCCCACTAGTCACTGCCCGCCAACCCGAAAAAGACCCATTTATTCCTACTCTCTGTTTCCTGTCAGTTAACCAATTTTCAATCCATGCCAATACATTACCCCCAATCCTATGTGCTTTAATTTTGCACACTAACCTCTTATGTGGGACTTTATCAAAGGCCTTCTAAAAATCCAAATACACTACATTCACTGGTTCTCTCTTATCTATTCTATCAGTTACATCCTCAAAAAACTCTAGTAGGTTTGTCAAACATGATTTTCCTTGCATAAATCCATGTTGACTTTGTTTAATCCCATTGATATTATCCAAGTGTGCCATTATCACATCCTTTATAATAGACTCCAGCATTTTCCCTACTACTGATGTCAGGCTAACCGGTCTGTAGCTCCCCAGTTTCTCTCTCCCTCCTTTTTTAAATAGTGGGGTTACATTTGCCGCCTTCCAATCTGCAGGAACTGTTCCATAATCGATAGAATTTTGGAAGATGACAACCAATGCATCTACTATTTCCATGGCTACCTCTTTTAGTACTCTGGGATGCAGATCATCAGGCCCTGGGGATTTATCTGCCTTCAGTCCCATTAGTTTCTTCAGCACTATTTTCTTACTAATTATCATTTCCTTTAATTCCTCTTGCTCACTAGACCCTTGGTTCCCCAGCATTTCTGGGATGTTATTTGTGTCCTCTTCCGTGAAGACAGAACCGAAGTATTTATTTAATTGTTCTTCCATTTCCTTGTTTCCCATTACAAATTCTCCCGTTTCTGTCTGTAAAGGACCTACATTTGTCTTCACAAATCTTTTTCTTTTTTACGTACTTGTAGAAACTTTTGCGGTCATTTTTTATGCTCCTTGCAAGTTTACTCTCATACTCTATTTTTCCCCTCTTAATCAATCACTTGGTCCTTTTTTGCTGAAGTCTAAACTGCTCCCAATCCACAGGCTTGCTACTTTTTCTGGCAACTTTGTATAACTCCTCTTTGGATCTAATACTATCATTAATTTCTTTTGTTAGCCATAGCTGGGGCATTTTTCCTTTTGTGTTTTTACGCCAGAAAGGAATGTATAACTGTTGTAATTCATGCATTTGTTCCTTAAATATTACCCATTGCCTATCCACCATCATGCCTTTTAATAAATCTTCCCAATTTATCATAGCCAATTCATTCCTCATACCTTCATAGTTTCCTTTATTTAGATTTAGGACCCTAGTTTCAGATTGCACTACTTCACTTTCCATCTTAATAAGAAATTCAATAATGTTATGGTCACTCTTCCCTAAAGGAAGACTGTTAATTAACCCCTTCTCATTACACAATACCCAATCTAGGATAGCCTGTTCCTTAGTAGGCTCCTCAACTATCTAATAAACCATCTTGTACACACTCCAGGAATTCATCTGCCACAGTATTATTACTAATTTGGTTTGGCCAGTCTATATGTAGATTAAAGTCACCTACGATTACTGTAGTACCCTTGCTGCATGCATCTCTAATTTCCTGTTTGGTGCCATCCCCTATACTATCACTACTGTTTGGAGGCCTATTGACAACTCCCACCAATGTTTTCTGCCCTTTGGTGCTCCTTAGCTCCACCCAGACTGATTCTACATCTTGATTTTCTGAGCCAACATCCTTTCTCACTATTGCTCTGATTTCATCTTTTACCAAAAATGCCACACCACCCCGTCTTCCTTTTTGGCTGTCCTTCCTAAATATTGAAGAACTCTTTTGGATGAGACGTTAAACTAAGGCACTCTCTTCCCTCTCAGGTAGATATAAAAGATCCCATTATTTGAAGAAGAGCAAGGGAGTTGTCCTCAGTGTCCTGGCCAATATTTATCTCGGAACAAATATCACTAAATCAGACTATCTGGTCATTATTGCATTGTTGTTTGTGGGACCTGGCAATGTGCAAAATTAACTGCTGAATTTCCTACATTATAACAGTGACTATACTTCAAATACTTAATTGGCTGTAAAGCAGTTTGGGACATCCTGAGGTCATGAAAGGTGCTATAGAAACATAGAAACATAGAAAATAGGTGCAGAAGTAGGCCATTTGGCCCATCGAGCCTTCACCAGCATTCAATATGATCATGGCTGATCATGCAACTTCAGTACTCCATTCCTGCTTTCTCTCCATACCCCTTGATCCTTTTAGCCGTAAGGGTCACATCTAATTCCCTTTTGAATATATCTAACGAACTCGCCTCAACAACTTTCTGTGGTAGAGAATTCCACAGGTTAACAATTCTCTGAGTGAAGAAGTTTCTCCTCATCTCGGTCCTAAATGGCTTACCCCTTATCCTTAGATTGTGGGCCCTGGTTCTGGACTTCCCCAACATCGGGAACATTCTTCCTGCATCTAACCTGTCCAATCCCGTCAGAATTTTATATGTTTTTAGAGATCACCTCTCATCCTTCTAAACTCCAGTGAATATAAGCCTAGTCGATCCAATCTTTCTTCATATGTCAGTCCTGCCATCCCGGGAATCAGTCTGCTGAAGCTTCGCTGTACTCCCTGAATAACAAGAATGTCCTTCCTCAGATTAGGAGACCAAAACTGTACACAATATTCAAGGTGTGGCCTCACCAAGGCCCTGTACAACTGCAGTAAGACCTCCCTGCTCCTATACTCAAATTCTCTCGCTAGGAAGACCAACATGCCATTTGGCCCCTTCACCGTCTGCTGTACCTGCATGCCAACTTTCAATGACTGATGTACCATGACACCCAGGTCTCATTGCTCCTCCCCTTTTCCTAATCTGTTATCATTCAAATAATATTCTGCCTTCCTGTTTTTGCCACCAAAGTAGATAACCTCACATTTATCTACATTATATTGCATCTGCCATGCATTTGCCCACTCACCTAACCTGTCCAAGTCACCCTGCAGCCTCTTAGCATCCTCCTCACAGCTCACACTGTCACCCAGCTTAGTGTCATCTGCAAACTTGGAGATATTACATTCAATTCCTTCGTCTAAATCATTAATGTATATTGTAAATAGCTGGGATCCCAGCACTGAACCTTGCGGCATCCCACTAGTCACTGCCTGCCATTCTGAAAAGGGCCCGTTTATTCCTACTCTTTGCTTCCTGTCTGCCAACCAGTTCTCTATCCATGTCAATACATTACCCCCAATGCCATGTGCTTTAATTTTGCACACTAATCTCTTGTGTGGGACCAAGCCTTTTGAAAGTCCAAATATACCACATCCACTGGTTCTCCCTTGTCCACTCTACTAGTTACATCCTCAAAAAATTCTAGAAGATTTGTCAAGCATGACTTCCCTTTCATAAATCCATGCTGACTTGGACCGAACCTGTCACTGCTGCTTTCTAAAGGCGCTGCTATTACATCTTTAATAATTGATTCCAACATTTTCCCCACTACCGATGTCAGGCTAACCAGTTTATAATTCCCTCTTTTCTCTCCCCCCCTCCCTTTTTTTTAAAGTGAGGTTACATTAGCTACCTGTTATGTATGGAGAAAGAGTCAGACTGAATGAACACTGTGTGCTCAAAATAAAGTGTGATCTTAGTCTTTTATTGCAGGTCTCCAGAGTGCCTCTCCAATCTGTGAAGCCTCCTTAAATACCTGTGCTACCAATGGATCCCAGGGGATGAGCCCTCTGGTGGTAAACAGAGTAAATACAAGTTTACATATATAACAACACTTCCCCCCCCCCCCCGCCCCCCCCACCAAATCAATAGTGTAACTACTTACAATGTGAGTCGATCTGGGGCCCTTCTTGCCCTGGTTGATTGTCTCGGTCTGAAAGCTGGTATTGTTGAATCATTTGTTGGGCCCTTGCTGGGCTGCCTGTTGTGTTGGGTCCTGTTGGGCTGCTGTGGATGATGGGTTCTGCTTCGTGGTCAACCGTGGTGCCAGTTGCCACTGGTGTGTATGTTGGGGGATCAAAAAAGGTACGATCCAAGGTGAGTTGCTCAAGATAGTCCGTGAATCTGAGTTTGATTTGGTCCAAGTGTTTCCGGTGAATGACCCGAAACACCCTGCTCCCCTCTTTGGCCATGACAGTGCCGGGAAGCCACTTGGGACCTTGTCCATAATTCAATACAAATACACAATCATTGATTTCAATCTCGCGTGACACAGTTGCGCTATCATGGTATGTACTTTGTTGAAGCCGCCTGCTCTCTACCTGTTCATGTAGATTAGGGTGAAATAACGAGAGCCTTATCTTACGTGCTCTTTTCATGAGCAGTTCAGCAGGTGGGATCCCAGTGAGCGAGTGGGGTCTCATGCGGTAGCTAAGCAGGACTCGGGATAGGCGAGTCTGCAGCGAGCCTTCACTTCCCCTCTTCAAGCCTTGATGGTTTGCACTGCTCTCTCTGCCTGACCATTGGACGCTGGTTTAAATGGGGCAGATGTGACATGTTTGATCCTATTATGGGTCATGAATTCTTTGAACTCAGCACTGGTAAAGCATGGCCCATTGTCGCTCACCAGGACATCGGATAGGCCATTTGTGGCAAACATGGCCCGCAGGCTTTCAGTAGTGGCAGCGGACGTGCTAGCCGACATTATCTCACGTTCAATCCACTTGGAGTACGCATCTACAACCATAAGGAACATTTTACCCAAGATCGGACCTGCATAGTCGATGTGTACCCTAGACCACGGTTTGGAGGGCCAAGACCATAAACTTAGCGACGCCTCCCTGGGTAAATTGCTTAACAGCGAGCATGTATTACATCTGTGAACGCAGGATTCTAAGTCCGCATCGATACCGGGCAACCACACGTGGGATCTGGCTATCGCGTTCATCATTACGATGCCTGGGTGGGTGCTGTGCAGGTCATTGATGAAGGTGTCTCTGCCCTTCTTGGGACCCACTACACGAATGCCCCATAGAAGGCAGTCTGCCTGTATGGACATTTCATTTTTGCGCCGCTGGAACGGCTTTATCTCTTCCTGCATTTCCACTGGGACACTGGACTAGCTCCCATGAAGCACACAACTTTTGACTAAGGATAATAAGGGGTCCTGGCTCATCCAGGTTTTGATCTGCCGGGCAGTGACGGGTGATTGCTCACTCTCAAATGCTTCCATAATTGTGGCTAAATCTGCGGGCTGCGCCATTTCCACGCCTGTGGAGGGCAATGGCAGTCGATTGGGAGCATCGGCGCAGTTTTCTGTGCCTGGCCTGTGGCGGATGATGTAGTTGTATGCGGACAACGTGAGCGCCCATCTCTGGATGTGGGCCAATGCGTGGAATTTATCCTTTTACTCTCGGAAAACAGGGATATGAGTGGCTTATGATCAGTTTCCAATTCAAATTTTAGCCCAAACAGGTATTGATGCATTTTCTTTACGCCATAGACACATGCTTAATGCTTATTTCTCAATCATGCTGTAGGCTCTCTCAGCCTTAGGCAGACTCTTAGATGCATAAGCAACTGGTTGCAGTTTCCCAAAATCATTAGCTTGTTGCAATACACACCCGAAGCCATATGACGACGCATCACATACTAGTACCAAACGCTTACATGGATCATACAATACAAGCAATTTGTTTGAGCATAAAAATGTTCTCGCTTTTACAAAGGCATTTTCTTGGCTTTTACTCCAAACCCATTCGTCCTCTTTTCGTAGTAAGACATGCAGTGGTTCTAACAGTGTGTTGAGACCCGGTAAGAAGTTACCAAAGTAGTTCAGGAGTCCCAGAAACGACCGCAGCTCCGTCACGTTCTGTGGCCTCGGTGCGTTCTCGATTGTCTCCATCTTCGTGTTGGTGGGCCTGATGCCGTCCGCCGCAATCCTCCTTGCCAAGTACTCCACTTCAGGCGCCAGGAAAATGCACTTTGAGCGTTTAAACCTGAGCCCCACGTGGTTAAGTTGAAGAAGAACCTCCTCCAGGTTCTGCAGGTGCTCGACTGTGTTCCGACCTGTAACCAAGATGTCGTCCTGGTAGACCACGGTGTGCGGGACCGACTTAAGTAAACTTTCCATGTTTCTCTGGAATATCGCCGCCGCCGATCGGATTCCAAACGGGCATCTGTTATAAACAAAAAGACCTTTGTGTGTGTTGATGCAGGTGAGGGTCTTCGATGATTCCTCCAGTTCCTGCGTCATGTAGGCTGAAGTCAGATCCAGCTCCGAGAACGTCTCTCTTCCCGCCAGCATTGCAAAGATGTCGTTGGCTTTTGGTAGTAGGTATTGGTCCTGCAGGGAGAAACGATTGATAGTTACTTTGTAATCGCCACAGATTCTGATGGTGCCGTCTCCCTTGAGGACAGGAACGATCAGGCTGGCCCACTCGTTGAACTCGATCGATGAAATGAATCCCTCTCGTTGTAGCTGGTTCAGCTCGATCTCTACCCTTTCACTCATCATGTACGGTACTGCTCTCGCCTTGTGATGGATGGGTTGCGCCCCCAGAATTAGGTGGATCTTCACTTTTGCTCCTTGGAATTTCCCAATGCTTGGTTCAAACAGCGAAGGGCACATGGAGTGTCGTCAGCGGGCAATAGCGCTCAGACATCATCCCAGTTCCAGCGTATTTTTCCCAGGCAGCTCCTGCCGAGCAGCGTGGGACCATCGCCCGGTACCACCCAAAGTGGTAGCTTGTGCACCGCTCCATCGTAAGAGACCTTTACGGTAGCACTGCCAATTACGGGAATCAGTTCTTTCATGTAAGTTCTTAGTTTCGTACGAATTGGAGTTAAGACTGGCCTTGAGGCCTTGTTGCACTACAGTCTTTTAAAAGTATTTTTGCCCATGAAGGACTGGCTCGCGCCCGTGTCCAATTCCATTGACACTGGGAGTCCATTTAGTTCAACATTCAGCATTATCGGGGGACAATTCGTGGTGAATGTGTGCATCCTATGTACCTCTGCCTCCTCGGTCTGAGGCTCTGGTTCATCATCATCCTCTGTGGATCTGTCCTCCTCTGCAACATGGTAGTTTGCAGGTTTAACAGGATTAGCAGCTCGCCTGCACATACGTTGGAGGTGTTCCATTGTTCCACAACCCTTGCAGACATACCCTTTGAATTGGCATGAATGGAAACGATGATCACCCCCGCAGTGCCAACAAGGTGTTAATGGCCTTGCATTCATCACCCTTGATGGTGGACTCTGAGTCATCTGCAGATGTGCAGCTGCAGGCATGTGTGACCTGCCCTGTACGTTACGATTCAAAAACAACATCACTTTGTTCACAATACTTGTAGCAGCACTGAGAGATTTGATTAGTATTGTCCCTGGTGGCAATGAACGCCTGGGCTATCGCTATGGCCTTACTCAAGGTTGAGGTCTCTACAGTCAAAAGTTTGCGAAGTATGGTTTCGTGGCCAATGGCAAGTACAAAAAAGTCTCTGAGCATGTGCTCCAAATGTCCTTCAAATTCGCAATGTCCTGCAAGGCGTCTTAGCTCGGAGACATAACTCGCCACTTCCTGGCCTTCAGACCTTTTTTAGGTGTAGAACCGGTACCTCGCCATCAGAATGCTTTCCTTCGGGTTCAAATGCTCCCGGACCAGTGTGCACAAATCGTCGTACGATTTCTCCGTGGATTTCGCTGGAGTGAGCAGATTCTTCATGAGACCATACGTTGGTGCCCCACAGATGGTGAGGAGGATCGCCCTTTGTTTAGCAGGACTCTCGTCCCCATCTAGATCGTTGGCCACGAAGTATTGGTTGAGTCGCTCCACAAAAGTTTCCTAATCATATCCCACCGAAAATTTCTCCAGGATGCCCACTGTTCTCTGCATCTTTGGGTTTGCTATCTGTATCTCGTCGCCAGTTGTTGTGTATGGAGAAAGAGTCAGGCTGAACACTGTGAGCTCAAAGTAAAGTGTGACCTTAGTCTTTTATTGCAGGTCTCCAGAGTGCCTCTCCAACCAGTGAAGCCTCCTTAAATACCTGTGCTCCCAAGGGATTATGGGATCCCTTGGGACTCCAGGGGCTGAGACCTCTGGTGGCTGTACAGAGTAAATACAAGTCCACATATATAACAATTTGAAACATCACAAATGCTGGGTGATAGCAACATGCCTCCAAACTCTCGCTCTCCTGCTCCTTCCACAGACTCCAGACCTAAACTGCCAAGCGTCATCCCCTCAAATGAGAACTAGCTTCTGCACATTGCCTGCCTCATCTCACTCCCACCACATTCACTTTAAGCAGTCTTCCCCCGGAAGGGCACACAAGGCATATTAGAAATTCACTGAGCACCGAGACAACTACCTCTGTGGTCAGTCCATATTCTTTTTTGTGTGAGTACATTCCAATGCAGCATGCATGTTGATTCTGTTGGCAATGATGGTTTTCAGCACACTACTTCAGTATTCCTGTGTTACAGTACAAGCCCTTTACCCTTTCTGCAACGACAGAGCATGAAGGAACGGGGAAAGTTTGCCCCTGTGCTGTGCATACTACCTTCCTGAAAATGTTGCAGCTCACAATTTTAATTTCTGCTATATTAATAACGTGTGCGAAAGTGGATACACTTACCTTGGCAGTCCTCCTGATACCAGAAACTCGCTTCTTAATTTGCTCCCAAATCTGATGAAGGGTATCCTTCTTTTCCTGATGGAGCAAAACCTCCAATAAAAATTGGGCTTTTGCCCACCCATTCTGCCAACAACCCAATCATTTTCAGAGTAATTGTCGGGCTGGATTTCCAGCCCCCAGCCAATTGCACTCCAGGCCAAGATCACTTTGTTCATTTTTCATGGACAGGAATGGTCTTCTATTCAAACAAGTGGCCCTCATAAAATTCAGTTAACGCAGTCCTTCTTGCTTCCGGCATGAATATCCCCATTCCACGGGAAAGCACAGCCCTAATTTGCAAAATCAGGCCTTAGATTTGACTCCATTTGATATTTTCATGGTTCCAATTAAGACATTTGGTAAAATAGCATACTTTTAAAATACTTTCAGGGGCCGAAATTGCCCTCCGCCCGAAATGGGTCGCACCTACCGTTTTTTAAGTGTTCCGTCTGCCCCAATGCATGGGGTGGACAATCCGGAGAAATTAAGCTTTTTGGTTGACGTTTCCGGCCAGAGTGGTGTTGATGTCGGGAGAACAGTGGAAGTGCGGTCGGGTCGGAGTAGCTGCCACCAGCGAGGCGGAAGTGGGGCGGGTCAGAGTGGCCGACGCTCCAAGTCATCGCGCTGGCGCGTCACAACGTCCCTCCCCTCCAGTTAAAGGGGAAGGCCGCTTCGGATTCTTCAGCCTCTTTAGTGGCAAACATTGGGCCACCAGGGAGGGAGTGCCAGAATGCCTGTTGGCAACCCGGCCGAATCCGGGGGCATAATTGTCGGCATGACCTGGCAGTCGGCTGACAAAAAGAAAAATGGAGTTGCCCAGCCACAGAAAGGGTACTGACAGAAAAAGCTGTCAGGGGCACCAACCAGCAGTGGCGCTGCTCCCGTGGGGCAATTTTCGAAAGGGGAAATTTCCCGTGGGACAATTTCGGAAAGGGGTTGACGCCGGTCGGTAAGGGGTCGGCGCGTGTACAACGCAGCGAGAAAACTTGTGGAGCAGTCCCCTACAACGCTTCAAAAGTAAAGGAGGCAATATCAAAAATGGCGGCCCCTCCACGGCGACTCGGCAGCCAGTCCGCACCGACCCGTGGCCGCCCGACCCCTCAGTGTTGAAAGAATACTGATGTAGTCAAATTTTGGAAACCACATAAGCTGCACATATCCCCAAACCCCATTTCTAAAACATATTAAATACATTTAATTTCCTTGGCAAATTCCCTCACTTCTATTTTCTTTAATATTGCTTAATAAAAGTCTACTGTGTTTTATTTAATATCTCAAAAAGCTTTTGATCTGGTAGTCTTTGTCTTTTTAATTCTGATAGATTGAATTAAAATTTAGGAGTATTGGGAAAACTACTTTCATTTGTTTCTTTAAGAATGATGTGATCCTGTTAACGGCAGTGTCAGCATTACAATGCAACATTGTCATGTTGTAAATGTATTATTGAACCTTTTTATCCCATCTACCACACAGACAGAAGTGCCTCAAATATGCTCACCAATGAAAAGCTGTGCCTATTTTTTCAGCTCTTAACAAAATCAAGGGAAAGAGATTCAGCTAATGCCTAAACCTAATAACATCAGTGTACTCAAATATAAAATAGTCCCTATGAAAGAAATAATCATTGTATTGTGAACATCTAATATGGACATGACTGTTATTTTAATCTATTTTTGAATACAGAAGATAGATACGTTTTACAGATTATTGTTGCATTTTTCGATCAGTGCAAAACAAGATAGCCAATGCCAACCTTATTTCTTTGATATTTGACCTTTATGTGAAGACACTGATACAATTTCATTCAGAAAAATAGTTATTCCTTCACCAAATGTTTTCTGATAAATTATGTCCTCTGAACTAACGTACATTGTTTACGGCTGCCTCACTGATACAAAAGTCATCAGGGCACTCTCTTTGTTATATGCTTTTTGCTGCAACACAGTTCCTGTACAGCTCTCCAAAGACAGCATTATTCAAATGATGCTAAGTCTGTATTAAAAAAATAATCATGATGCAAACATATAATTTGCAGATTTTTCTTAGTGTGGAGAACCATAATTTGCATAACAAGTGTCTACAATATATGCAAGCTAGATAACAAATTAAAGATTTTTCTGCATCAAATATAACTGACTTAAACAATAAGTGAAAAAGATCTTGTTTAATAATTAGGTACTGGCCCTGTAGTTTATATTTACATTTTGATATTTATGTGACAAAATTCATTTTTTGTTACCCTAGTTATTCCAGTCATTGAAGTTACCAGTAACATGCTGATGATATTCATATTGCAATATTTGTCACAACACCTTTGGTACAGTGTTGTATTCCCCTTTCTCCATTCTTTCTTCACATCAGTAATCCAACTTCATCTCTTGTCGCATTACACAAAATGAAATTTCTAATTTCTTTATTCTTATACTTAGGTTTATTTTATTGTGGTGGACTGATAGCCACTATATGCAGTAACAACCCAATCTTATGAATCCCTGACTGTGTCTGATACAAATAATTCATCAATTCTGCATTTGAAGGCACACCCAATGAATTGCTTTTTACAGTGTAGCCTCTTTAATAATGTAGGCAAATGCAGCAGCCAATTTGTCCACAACAAGCTCCCTCCAAACTACAATAGAATAAATGACTAGTTCATCTGTTTTTGCTGCTTTTAGTTGAGTGAAATATGTTAGCCAGGACACTGAGAATTTCTCTTTTGTTCAAGTAAAGCTATGCATAAACATGAGGTGATACAAAACTCACACCAAGTCCTGCTCACCCATCACCCCTGTGCTCGCTAACCTACATTGGCTCCCAGTTAAGCAACGCCTCGATTTCAAAATTCTCGTCCTTGTTTTCAAATCCCTCCAAGGCCTCACACCTCCCTATCTCTGTTATCTCCTTCAGCCCCACAACCACCCCCCCCCCACCCCCCGCCACCCCGCCGACATATCTGCGCTCCTCCAATTCTGCCTTCTTGAGCATCCCTGATTATAATCGCTCAACCATTGGTAGCCGTGCCTTCTGTTGCCAAGGTCCTACGCTCTGGAATTCCCTGCCTAAACCTCTCCGCCTCTCTAACTCTCTTTCCTCCTTTAAGACATTCCTTAAAACCTACCTCTTTGACCAAGCTTTTAGTCACCTGCCCTAATTTCACCTTATGTGACTCGGTGTAAAATTTCTTGTCTCATAATACTCCTGTGAAGTGCCTTGGAACATTTCACTACGTTAAAGGCACTATATAATTACAAGTTGTTGTTGTTGTTACCTTTACCATCCACCTAAAAAGCAGATGGACCTTGTTTTAATATCTCATTCAAAGATGATGGCTCCAATAATTCAGTATTCCTTTAGTAGTGCATTGAAATGTTGACCTAGATTATTGGATAGGTCCTGGAATGGGGCATGGATTCCATGAGCACCTGACTCAGAGGCAAGAGTGATACCACTGAGCCAAGCTGACACTTAAGTATGCGTAGACATTACGGGCCCAAGTTTCGGCCTCAGTTGCTCCTGATTTTTTGGAGCAACTGGTGTAAAACGGAGTATCTTAGAAATTCAAATTCTTGGCATTTAGTTTGCTCCAGTTCTAGTCAGTTAGAACAGTTTCACTTTGGAACAGAATTTATTTTTCAAAAGGGGGCATGTGCGGCCACTTACGCCTGTTTTCAAAGTTTCGGCAGTGAAAACTTACTCCAAACTAACTTAGAATGGAGTAAGTGAAGATTTTTGTACGCTCGAGTAAACCTTGTCTACACTTTAGAAAATCAGGCGTAGGTTACAAATCAGGCGTAGGGAATGAGGCAGGGGGGGGGTTTAAAGGGAAGATTACAAACATTAAACACTTCAGTTTTACAAATAAAGAGCCATCATCAATAATAAATGATAAAAACATCAATAAATCAACCAATAAATCAATCAAAAATAATTAATAAGAAATAATTTTTTTTTAAATCAATAAATAAAACATTTTCTACTTACCGACTGCAGCACCGGGAGCCCTCCAACAGCATGCTGGGATGCCCCCCCAGTGTGTCTCTGTCAGTGTCTCTATCTCTCTGTCTGTCTGTCTGTGTATGTCTCTCACTCTCTGTCTGTCAGTGTCTGTGTTTCTGACAGCGAGGGGAGGGAGAGAAGGGGGGTAGAGGGAGAGAGGGGGGGGCAGGGAGAGGGGGAGGGAGGGAAGGGGGGGGAGAGAAGAGGGGAAGGGGATGGGGAGAAGGGGGGGAGAGAAGGGGAAGGGGGAGGAGAAGGGGGAGGAGGAGAAGGGGAAGGGGGAGGAGAAGGGGGAGGAGGAGAAAGGGAAGGGGGGAGGAGAAGGGGAAAGGGGAGAAGGGGAAAGGGTGGAAGGGGAGAAGGGGAAAGAGAAGGAGAGGGGGGAAAGGAAAGGAGAAGGGGGGGAAAAGGAGAGGGGGGGAAAGGAGAAGGGGGGAAAGGAGAAGGAGGGGGGGAGGAGGGGGGGGAAGGAAGGAGGGGGGGGAAGGAGGGGGGGAAAGAAGGGGGAGGGAGGCTAAATGGGCCGGGCCCGGCCGGGCCCAAGACTTCGGGCAGGGCCCGTCCCCAGCACCAGATTTACAGGTAGGTGGCGTTGGGTCGGGTCGGGAGTGCGGGTCGGGTCGGGGGGAGCGCGGGTTGGGGTCGGGAGCGCGGGTCGGGTCGGGGGGGCGGAGGGAGGTCGGGTCGGGTCGGTTCGGTTCAGGTCGGGGGGGGGCGCGGAGAAGCGCGGGTCCAGTCCAGCCCACTGTAGCGCACATGTGCAGAAGTCCCGGCACTGTTTTCAGGGACCTAGCTCCGCCCCCCACAGCTCTTGCTGCGCCGTGCCCGACTCCAGAGGACCAGCAGGGAGTTGGAGAATCTGTAAGTTTTTTTTAGGCGCACTTTGTGGCGCGAAAAACGCGCGTCTGGCCCGACATACTTAGCCTATGCGCTTAAGCTATGATTAAACCATGTTTCCTCATCCGCACCCCATTTAAATATGAGTTTAAAAGCATTTCCTTTTGTATTTTGTTTCTTTTTTGAGTATTTTATGTGAATGATCAGTGGATATAACTGGAGAGAGGGACTGGCTTGGAGCCACTGTACCCTAGGATTACAACCATTAATCTAGAGTCAGCAATCATGTCATTTTCACTGTGTAGATTAATTACACCTCCACGGTCTGTCACGCTAAGCAACAACTTCAAGCTACTTCCCTGAATGATGTCATAAGTGCTCCATTTAAACAAAAATATATTTTCTAAAAATTCAAAGAAATAGATGGAAAAAAACAACAAAAAAGATGTGAAGTTAATCACAATTGTTTGCACTTTGGCCTGACTCCATCCAACTTACTGAGAAATGACTGAGCTTGGCAATGAAATGTTTACTTTCCATCCATTAGTGAACACCAGTCTATGCATTATGCCAAATGCAATTGGTTTCTTCTATAATTCAGTTTCATCTCCAATTCTACTGTTTAAAGTGTTAATTCCGTGTCACATTTTGTCATACTTGGTTTGTAATGGTTCTGTGTTTACTCAGCTAAGAACCAGATTTATTTTAGTGAATGGAAAATTATACCTCACTGGTGTTGAACATGATAGAAAATACTTTGCTCTGCAACTGAAGGAAGATATGCAGATGTGAACACCAAGAAAGGCTCCCCATGAAATGAAAAATAAATTGCAAAAGTCTGAACAAAACAACCGGGAATTTCCTTGGAATTTCCACCATGACTTCACCCAAAGTGCAGCAGAAAGCCCTTTTATTCATGTAAACGGGGTTTCCACTGGACTGTTGGTGAAGTTAATGTGATGGAGCTCGAAGAGAATTCCTTCTATATAGCTACTATATTTACTCAAAATTGTAGGTTTCAGAAATATTCATCACACGAACACCCAACTCTTGTGTGCAATAGAAATTCAGGCTTGATCCACAAAGTTCAGCAGTAGAATTACTATGTTTAACATAAAGAACATTAAAGTGAGTAATGAAACATCATCACAATATAATAATATTGACAGTTATTTTTAGTGTGCTCAATCACAAATGGTAAATTGAAAATGAATGATCTCTTTATACAGGGTTAGCAGTCTACTCCCCACATCGGTTTGTGCTTGCAGCATGCACAGTCATTGGCTGTACAAACAGTTCCCAGGTCACCTTGCTCACAGCACAGCTGCCACCTTCTTATGTTGATGCACCAGCCCTGACTGTCCTGGACTCAAGAAGCATATATGTGCAGTAAGTAGTTTTTGCTACAGGACATTTATGTACTGCATTATGTAAAATTCTCAAGAGGGTTCAATCAGGATGGAGTTTGTGACAGAAAATTTAATTTACCATGATTAAATGCATCAAAGTGATTAGTTTAGTGATACTGTGAACCTTTGATTATCATTTGCTGTTCAGAAGTCAACTTACTATCATTCCTGAATTTAAACAATCAAGTTAGCTACCTACATTTTGAAGGGATGTTTTCTACAGTGTTAAAATTTAGAAATAAAAATTATTGCCACTCATTTGAAACTACAAGGTACCATTACATTTATAAGAGAAAGAAATACATCTGTTTCAGGATTGTAATTAAAAAAATATTTATTTATTAAATTATTTTGTAGTTTTTATTTTTTTCAATGCTGCATGATGGCAAAAGCCTGTAGTTAACTAACATTTGAAATTGTTAAAGTCAAAAGGAGTAGATCACTAAGCTTGCCCAAATGTATCCCAGGGATACAGTTGTCATAAATCTGTAGGCTCATAAAAAGCTATCTGAAAATCATATAGGATTTTCATTATGAAATGTAGGATTGAATGAGATTCTATAGTAGAAGCTATAAATTATATAGGATTTTTACAATTCATTCTAGGATTGTATAGTACAAACTGTAAATCATGTAAGATTTTTAGGGCAAAGGAATTGTTCTTATTTTATATTAATTGAATAGCAAATCTATATATTGTTGTAAATAATGGAGTTGGGTTGGTGAATCGAGCAAGCAGGCCTTACTTCTACTTCTGGCCCATTTTTCTAAGAGTGGTTTTATGCACCCAGGGCCTTATTTGTGCACAGGCTATTGCACATTTCGGCCATCAATTTTTTTAATGGATGCAAAGTACCCAATTCTCTCATTTCCCTGCTTTTTACCAAGAATATGTTAATATCATTGTGAACTGTTCTAAATGTGCAATAGAGGAAAGCAACAGATAGCCATTTGGTGAGCATCTTCTTAAAGGTGAGTGCCTTTAGTAACTTTACAAGTTCATTTTCTTACAGTAATAAGTTTATGTTCAGAATTTTGCATATTTTCCATTCATGGCTTCTAGTTTGTCCTACATTTTGTATTTTTCCAATTTGTTAGGCTTGTTGGCAGCTGCAGTCTAAGTTGCTGCAACCACAATTACAAAGGTAACATTCTTCTGTGTAAACCTTTATTTTTATTTTTTAAGAGGAAGGTCTGAGGAGGGATGAGGCAGAGATGCAATTACACCTAAGGTGTCTTGTCACCACATGTCCTTACCCAATCACCTGTTTCTACAGATCAAGATGCAAAAAAGCAAGCGGCTGTTGGTGAAGCTTTGTACCTCAATTGATAGATCACCATTAGATAGGGTGTTGCTTGTATCCTCCTGTGGTCATGAGGATGGTATTGCACTCACACATTTCTCAGTGAGTTGTGCTGTTCACTATGTCAGTCACAAGGAGCTCCTGGCAGATGCTGTTCACGTAGCAAGGGCTCAAATACACATTTGTCAGTTGTCCAATAACTGACGAGTGACTAACTTCTTGAGGAGGAGGAGAGCAGGGTCTCTTTGGGATTGGCCCGAGGTGACATCCCTAGTGATGGAAGTTCAGAACCTAATCAAGCCTCTCTGATAGATTTAATAATTCAGTGTCTGGACCAGGTGGGTTCACAGTATTCAGGGCATTGTTGATGATTGACCATCACAGCCTTGCTCACTAATTTGCCTAACGTGTGCTCCAAGGTTGATAAACAGCAGAAAGTTATGCAATTTTAACTGGTTAAACTTCAGAAGTAAATTGCTGCAAACTTGAGATCTCTAAATCTGGATTATGTTAACCTCTGCCTGAGCTCCGAGAACTTAGGTAACTGGAGTGTTGTACTATAGAACAACATGTGAACTTTGTAACAGGTAAAAATAAATTCTATATACATAGATTGCTCAGTAGCTTGATTTAGAAACTCTTAAACATGCTGATATGTTTCTGCATGTATCAAACACCCAGTTGACCATAAAAAAAAACTGATAGAAACATAGAAACATAGAAAATAGGTGCAGGAGTAGGCCATTCGGCCCTTCGAGCCTGCAACGCCATTCAATGAGTTCATGGCTGAACATGCAACTTCAGTACCCCATTCCTGCTTTCTCGCCATACCCCTTGATCCCCCTAGTAGTAAGGACTACATCTAACTCCTTTTTGAATATATTTAATGAATTGGCCTCAACAACTTTCTGTGGTAGAGAATTCCACAGGTTCACCACTCTCTGGGTGAAGAAGTTTCTCCTCATCTCGGTCCTAAGTGGCTTACCCCTTATCCTTAGACTGTGACCCCTGGTTCTGGACTTCCCCATCATTGAGAACATTCCTCCTGCATCTAACCTGTCAAAACCCATCAGAATTTTAAACGTTTCTATGAGATCCCCTCTCATTCTTCTGAACTCCAGTGAATACAAGCCCAGTTGATCCAGTCTTTCTTGATAGGTCAGTCCCACCATCCCGGGAATCAGTCTGGTGAACCTTCACTGCACTCTCTCAACAATAGCACGAATATCGTTCCTCAAGTTAGGAGACCAAAACTGTACACAATACTCCAGGTGTGGCCTCACCAAGGCCCTGTACAACTGTAGCAACACCTCTCTGCCCCTGTACTCAAATCCTCTCGCTATGAAGGCCAACATGCCATTTGCTTTCTTAACCGCCTGCTGTACCTGCATGCCAACCTTCAATGACTGATGTACCATGACACCCAGGTCTCGTTGCACCTCACCTTTTCCTAATCTGTCACCATTCAGATAATCGTCTGTCTCTCTGTTTTTACCACCAAAGTGGATAACCTCACATTTATCCACATTATACTTCATCTGCCATGCATTTGCCCACTCACCTAACCTATCCAAGTCACTCTGCAGCCTGATGGGGTGATAGTTTGTTGGAGACTTAGGGAAGGGTCAAAATTCAGGGTCTCAAAGAGACCCGTTAATGCCCATTTGTGACGGCCATTCCTAAAAATCGAATGGACGCCGCTTTGGGGTCAACAGGCCGACCTGATCAAAATTCAGGTTGGGGATTTTTTGGCCTGGACCTCATCCCACCCAAGTAGATGCACCGCCAAATTAAAATAAAAGAAATACTTACCTATTCATTTTCAGCTCGATCCGTCGATCCCCCGCCGCGCGGTGCCCCTGGCAGGTTTTTCTGCCGTGCACCTTCTGAAGACTGTGTGCAGCCCGGCAGCGCGGCCACCCTTAAAGGGGAGGACCCATTGCCGCAGTCCCAATGGAAGAATTTTTGCCGGCCAGCTTGTCAATCAGCTGGCAAAATACTGGCCCTGGGTTCGGCTGCGCATCCAACTGGCAGCCTGGCACCCCCTCTTGGGTGCCAAGCCGCTGGCCCACCCAAAACCCTCCCTGGTGGCCCAGTAGCCAAAGTTAAAAATGATCAAATCTCTCCCCTTTAACGGAAGGGAGAGAGCATGGTGACGCACACACACTGTGACGTCACCATGTTGATTGACAGTGGCGGACGGCTCAACCGACCCATTTTCAGCCAGTCAGCCTGGCTTTAAGTCTAAGGCCCGCTCCATTATGATTCATTTCCTGTAGGACTTCAAAGTCCTGAAAATGGATCTACTCACTGCATCAAAAGTTCCAGCGGTGAGTACCAGCTAAAAACTCATAGCTGCGCCAGCTTTCTGGTGCACCTGAATTTCAGCCCTAGGGTATTTTCTATAGCACTGGCACATGGCCCCATTGAGACAGGCACAAAACATGAGCAGGAGAGCAATATAATAAAAGTAGATTTTGCCTATAGGATCATAGTGGAACATATCATCAGTATGCTACTATAAAAGTTCCATTGCTTGGACAGATTAGAGGGGATAGGCATTCCTGTATATTCCAACCAAATACTCAATGATCATAGTAGTATGTTGCACATTGCACAACGTTGTCATACAAAGTGACATTACCATGAAACAGATGGAATATGGAACCATTTATCGGAGGAAGGCACGGAGACTGAGGTTGTAGAGATGCCTGCAGAATCTAAGTTGCAGACAGGAGGGGTAGATCTTTACTTGGCTGGTGTAAAATGGGTGATAGCAAGTCCATGCCTTCTGGAAGTCCATCTGGAAAACATCCATAGACACTCCCCTATCCACCATGCTAGTGACCTTAAAATACTCAACTAGATTAGTCAGATATAACCTCCCCTTCACAAATCCATGCTCACGCTCTTTGATCAACTGATAACTGTCCAAGTACCCAGTCACTCTGTCACTGATGATAGATTCTAGTAACACAAAAGCAAAATACTGTGGATGCTGGAAATCTGAAATAAAAACAGATAATGCTGAATCATCGACCTGAAACATTAACTCTGTTTCTCTCTCCACAGATGCTACCTGAGTTGCAGAGTATTTCCAGCATTTTCTGTATAGATTCCCCACTGTTGATGGTAAAATGACATGTCTGTAGTTACCTGGGGCTAGAACCTCCACTTTTGAGCTTAGCGCACAAAAATGGGCATTATTTCTGGCATGGGCGTTAAAAAAGAGTTTCCAGATCGTCGGCTTCTCGCCCATTCTCAAAACACCTAGTTTACATTTTTGAAAATGGGCGTTACCGTGAGCGATATCAAATGGGCGGTAGCTTTAAATCTTGCTGACCTTCTGCCGTAAGTGTCGCCGTCCTTAGCAACAGCATGACAACACTCCATTCCCACAATTCTGGAGGTCAAGGGTCATCATGACATGCGCAGAAGAGGAGACAGCGAGAGCGGGAGCTCAGAGGCATTGAAAGCGTGTGTGGCTGTGGTGTGTGCTTGTTTGGCTGTTGTGGGAGGAACGATGGAGGTTCACCAGCAGCAAAAAGCCTACTAAGCACCAAGAACATAGTTGGCACCGAGCTTTGTCCAACAAATAACATAAAATGGAAGGGATGGAAGAGGCCCTGGAGCTGGTAGCCAGGTACACTGGTGGCAGAGAGCTCCCAGTGATCCCGAAGCGCAGCACTGCACCCCAAGGTGACGCACCCCCATTGCCAACCACACGTGAGAATCAGCAGCAACATCTTGCTGCTGGCTCGGAGCATGGTCCCACCTTGGGACCGTCCTTTCCCGTATCCGTCCAAGCAGTGCTTCAGCCGTCACCGCCCCCCCCCCCCGGCCCAATGAAGCATCATCTGAGGACCTCCTCAGCCAGGCGGCTTGGAGTCAGGAGGAGAAGGGGTAGAGTGGGAAGGAGAAGCGGGTGGGAGTGGGGGGGCGGTGGGGGGAAGGGTTTGTACAGAAATACTGATGATTTCAGACTAATGTTCGGTTTAACTGTTTTTTATTTAACAAAACCTTGCAGCACCTTGGCTCAGATAGCTGCACCATTACATGCTGGTGATTCCTTAACATCAAAGGGTATAATCACACTTAACTTCAATCAACTTAAACTTTAACTGTCACCAAGGTGATGCTCACCATTGATGTATGACCTGTGACAGCCTTGTAAATAACACCAACGTTCTTTCAGGCAAAGTGATCATTGATGAGCTCCTAACATAAGGCTCTTGCAGCTACCATGCCACCATGGGCTCTTTCATGCGGTCTACAGGGGGACGGGGGCATGGCGTCAGCCTGATTGTCTGGGCCGATGTCAGCATCCGCCTCCTTGTCCTCCTCTTCCTCTCTGGTGAGATGGACTGTCAGACTCATCAGGCAATTCTTGTCCCCTCCATGTTGTGCAGCATGGAGCATATCACCACGAATTGAGCTACCTGCTCAGGGTGGTTTTGGAGCTCGCCTCCTGAGTGGTTCAGGAGGCGAGCTGCTAAAGGACTCCAATGGTTTTCTCCACGATATTGCGAGTGGCTCTGTCGTTCTCGTTGTATCGCTTCTTGGATTCGGTGTGGGTGTGGTGCAGCAGGGAGGGATTCAAATTCCTGGGGCATTGGAACCAGTTCTGGGGGAGGTGGGACCAGTTCAAACTGGACGGTCTGCACCTGGGCAAGACCGGAACCAATGTCCTAGGGGGAGTGTTTGCTAGTGCTGTTGGGGAGGAGTTAAACTAATATGGCAGGGGGATGGGAACCAATGCAGGGAGATAGAGGGAGACAAAATGGAGACAGAAGCAAAAGACAGAAAGGAGATGAGGAAAAGTGGAGGGCAGAGAAACCCAAGGCAAACAACAAAAAGGGCCATTGTACAGCAAAATTCTAAAGGGTCAAAGTGTAATAAAAAGGCAAGCATGAAAGCTCGGTGCCTCAATGCGAGGAGTATTCAGAACCCAGGAGAGGGCTCTGAGCTAGTTAGAATGGGGGAGAACTCAGATGAACAGGACCCCAAGAAAGAATGCAAAAGGCAGGAGGCAACAGAGCAGAGTAGCACTGGGGTAAGTGTAAACCACAAGGTAATAGGAAGGGACAATATGTATGAATATAAAGGGGCTGCAGGAGGGGTGAAAACTAAAAATTATGGTTTAAAAACTAGCATTAAAACACTCTACCTAAATGCACGCAGCATTCGAAATAAAGTAAATGAGTTGACGGCACAAATCATTACAAATGGGTATGATTTGGTGGCCATTACAGAAACGTGGTTGCAGGGTAGCCAAGACTGGGAATTAAACATACAGGGTTATCTGACAATTCGGAAAGATAGACAAGAAGGGAAAGGAGGTGGGGTAGCTCTGTTAATAAAGGATGATATCAGGGCAGTTGTGAGAGACGACATTGGCTCTAATGAACAAAATGTTGAATCATTGTGGGTGGAGATTAGAGATAGTAAGGGGAAAAAGTCACGGGTGGGCGTAGTTTATAGGCCCCCAAATAATAACTTCATGGTGGGGCGGACAATAATCAAGGGAATAATTGAGGCATGTGAAAAAGGAACGGCAGTAATCATGGGGGATTTTAACCTTCATATCGATTGGTCAAATCAAATCGCACGGGGTAGCCTTGAGGAGGAATTCATAGAATGCATACGGGATTGTTTCTTAGAACAGTATGTTACAGAACCTACAAGGGAGCAAGCTATTTGAGATCTGGTCCTGTGTAATGAGACAGGAATAATAAACGATCTCCTAGTAAAAGATCCTCTCGGAATGAGTGATCACAGTATGGTTGAATTTGTAATACAGATTGAGGGTGAGGAAGTAGTGTCTCAAATGAGCATACTATGCTTAAACAAAGGGGACTACAGTGGGATGAGGGCAGAGTTGGCTAAAGTAGACTGGAACCACAGACTAAACGGTGGCACAATTGAGGAACAGTGGAGGACTTTTAAGGAGCTCTTACATAGTGCTCAACAAAAATATATGCCAGTGAAAAAGAAGGGCGGTAAGAGAAGGGATAACCAGCCGTGGATAACCAAGGAAATAAAGGAGAGTATCAAATTAAAAACCAATGCATATAAGGTGACCAAGGTGAGTGGGAAACTAGAAGATTGGGAAAATTTTAAACGACAGCAAAGAATGACTAAGAAAGCAATAAAGAAAGGAAAGATAGATTACGAAAGTAAACTTGAGCAAAACATAAAAACGGATCGTAAAAGCTTTTACCAATATATAAAACGGAAAAGAATGACTAAAGTAAATGTTGGTCCCTTAGAAGATGAGAAGGGGGATTTAATAATGGGAAATGTGGAAATGGCTGAGACCTTAAACAATTATTTTGCTTCAGTCTTCACAGTGGAAGACTCAAAAACCATGCGAAAAATTGCTGGTCAAGGGAATGTGGGAAGGGAGGACCTTGAGATAATCACTATCATTAGGGGGGTAGTGCTGGACAGGCTAATGGGACTCAAGGTAGACAAGTCCCCTGGTCCTGATGAAATGCATCCCAGGGTATTAAAAGAGATGGCGGAAGTTATAGCAGATGCATTTGTTATAATCTACCAAAATTCTCTGGACTCTGGGGAGGTACCAGCGGATTGGAAAGCAGCTAATGTAACGCCTCTGTTTAAAAAAGGGGGCAGACAAAAGGCAGGTAACTATAGGCTGGTTAGTTTAACATCTGTAGTGGGGAAAATGCATGAAGCTATCATTAAGGAAGAAATAGCGAGACATCTAGATAGGAATAATGCAATCAAGCAGATGCAACATGGATTCATAAAGGGGAAATCATGTTTAACTAATTTACTGGAATTCTTTGAGGATATAATGAGCATGGTGGATAGAGGTGTACCGATGGATGTGGTGTATTTAGATTTCCAAAAGTCATTCGATAAGGTTCCACACAAAAGGTTACTGCAGAAGATAAAGGTATGCGGAGTCAGAGGAAATGTATTAGCATAGATAGAGAATTGGCTGGCGAACAGAAAGCAGAGAGTCGGGATAAATGGGTCCTTTTCGGGTTGGAAATCGGTGGTTAGTGGTGTGCCACAGGGATCGGTGCTGGGACCACAACTGTTTACAATATACATAAATGACCTGGAAGAGGGGACAGAGTGTAGTGTAACAAAATTTGCAGATGACACAAAGATTAGTGGGAAAGCGGGTTGTGTAGAGGACACAGAGAGACTACAAAGAGATTTAGATAGGTTAAGCGAATGGGTTAAGGTTTGGCAGATGGAAAACAATGTCGAAAAATGTGAGGTCATCCACCTTGGGAAAAAAAACAGTAAAAGGGAATATTATTTGAATGGGGAGAAATTACAACATGCTGCGGTGCAGAGGGACCTGGGGTCCTTGTGCATGAAACTCTTTTGAGTTTACCTGCAAAAACATAAACATTAAAACCATGCCACCCGACCTGGGTGACACAGCAGACATTTTCAAGGCCTTTTTTTTTTTTTTTGGTTTTTTTGGGGCGCTAAAATCAAATTTTTCCAGTGCCCCCTATAAAAGGGGAGGGGGACACTAAAAGCACCGGCAATGAAAACAAATTAAACTTTAAAACGTAAAATCAAATTAAAATTTGGTTGCCGGGCGTGATGATGCACTCCAGTCCCTCCGGTGCCCACCTCTCGCGGAAGGCCGCGAGCGTACCGGTGGACACCGCGTGCTCCATCTCCAAGGACACCCTGGACCGGATGTAAGAGCGGAAGAGAGGCAGGCAGTCAGGTTGAACGACCCCCTCGACCGCCCGCTGCCTGGACCGGCTGATGGCACCCTTGGCCGTGCTCAGGAGCAGTTCCTTGTGCATGAAACTCTTTTGAGTTTACCTGCGAAAACATAAAACATTAAAGAGTGCCACCCGACCTGGGTGACACTCCAGACATTTACAAGGCCCTTTTTTTCCCCCCTTTTTTTTTTGTGTTTTTCTTTTTTTGGTTTTTTTTTGGGCACTAAAATCACAATTTTTCCCCAGTGCCCCCTATAAAAGGGAAGGGGACACTAAAAGCACCGGCAATTAAAACAAATTAACTTTAAAACGTAAAATCAAATTAAAATTTGGTTGCCGGGCGTGATGATGCACTCCAGTCCCTCCGGTGCCCACCTCTCGCGGAAGGCCGCGAGCGTACCGGTGGACACCGCGTGCTCCATCTCCAAGGACACCCTGGACCGGATGTAAGAGCGGAAGAGAGGCAGGCAGTCAGGTTGAACGACCCCCTCGACCGCCCGCTGCCTGGACCGGCTGATGGCACCCTTGGCCGTGCCCAGGAGCAGTTCCTTGTGCATGAATCCCAAAAAGTTAGTTTACAGGTGCAGCAGGTAATCAGGAAGGCGAATGGAATCTTGGCCTTCATTGCGAGAGGGATGGAATACAAAAGCAGGGAGGTCCTGCTGCAACTGTACAGGGTATTGGTGAGGCCGCACCTGGAGTACTGCGTGCAGTTTTGGTCACCTTACTTAAGGAAGGATGTACTGGCTTTGGAGGGGGTACAGAGACGATTCACTGGGCTGATTCCGGAGATGAGGGGGTTACCTTATGATGATAGATTGAGTAGAGTGGGTTTTTGCTCGTTGGAGTTCAGAAGGATGAGGGGTGATCTTATAGAAACATTTAAAATAATGAAAGGGATAGACAGGATAGAGGCAGAGAGGTTGTTTCCACTGGTCGGGGAGACTAGAACTAGGGGGCACAGCCTCAAAATACAGGGGAGCCAATTTAAAACTGAGTTGAGAAGGAATTTCTTCTCCCAGAGGGTTGTGAATCTGTGGAATTCTCTGCCCAAGGAAGCAGTTGAGGCTAGCTCATTGAATGTATTCAAATCACAGATAGATAGATTTTTAACCAATAAGGGAATTAAGGGTTATGGGGAGCGGGCGGGTAAGTGGAGCTGAGTCCACGGCCAGATCAGCCATGATCTTGATGAATGGCGGAGCAGGCTCGAGGGGCTAGATGGCCTACTCCTGTTGCTAATTCTTATGTTCTTATGTTCTTATGTCCTTATGTGTCACGCAGGGGTGATCATCAGCCAGGTTGGAAGGCCATATCCTTTGTCACCAAGCATCCAGCATTGACCTTGTGGCTGATTGTTAAACAAGTCAGATACAGTGCTCTCACACAGGATGTGAGCATCATGGATGCTGCCTGGAAATTGAGCATTCATTGCCAGTATAATTTGCTGGTGGTCAACAACCAGTTGGACATTGAGGGAGTAGAATCCCTTGCGGCTCCTGAAAACCTCTGCATCCTGAAAAGGTGCCTGCACCTTGGGGAAGTTTGCAATTCTGGAGAATCCTGGAGCCCTCTCACTCTGTGCCTCCCTGGTCATAGGGAAGCTCATCAATTCCCTCCTGCGTGCGTACAGGGCTTCAGTGACCTGTCTAATGCAGCAGTGTGTGGCATGCTGAGAAAGTCTGCAAATGTTGCCCGCTGTGGCCTGCAAAGAACCCGAGGCGTAGAATGACAGTGTCGCGGTGACTTTGACCTTGACAGACAGTGCAGTACTGATGGTGCTGGCAGGCTGCAGATCTCCCCTTATCAGCTGGCATACCTCAGTGATAACCTCTTTGTGGAAGCGCAGTCTTTGAAGGCAGGTGGTGTCAGGCAAGTTGAGATAAGACTGATTCTCCCTGTACTTGTGGGGGATGTAACATCTGGTCCTCCTCATCAGTCTGGCACGTCTTACATTGGGCACATAATGCTGTGGAGCGAACTTTCGGTGATCTCGAGTCTGCTGCATGTGATTGGTCATCACGAGAGGGTGAGAAAGTACAAGCCCCATTGCAATAGCTCTCTGATTTCCACCGATTGGTCACAAACAATGATTATCCCGACGAAGACACCTATTAAATTCCAATCAGTCACAGTATGGTCAAGATGGTTGTAGAGATGTTCACATCAACTCCAACGACCTCCAGAGTATATCCGAACTCCTCCGAGGTTGAAACACAGCAGGTTTTTAAAGGATGCGACATGTGATGTAGAACATGGCGTCCATAACGCTTTGATTAGTTCCAGTTAGTTCAACTTTTTCTGGGCGTTTTTTTGGGCGAGCGATATTGTGGGCGATATGCGTTCGAGGTGGTGAAATTGACGCTGGGCGATCTCATGGCTGCTAGTTTCGGTAAATATGCTCTTTATGACAAAAAAAAGTGGGCAGGCAGTGTTATTAAATCTCGGTGTTAAATCAGTGCGGAAATTAAAGCTGGCCGATATTATGGGTGTTGATTTCGCCCATTCTGAGGATTCCACCCCAAAAAGTGCGTGGGCGGTATTATTTTTTCCCAGCGTTAAGCACATAGGGAAAGTAACGCTTGGCGATAATTTTCTGAAAAATGCCCGTCAATTTCCATTTTGTGGCTATATCTGGGCATTATACGTCATTTCAGCAGTAAAATGGGCGTTAAGTGGGTGTTAAGCATGCACAAAAAGTGGAGGTTCTAGCCCCAGGTTATTTTTTTTTGTCGGCCATCTGCCAGGTCAGACTGACAATTATGCCAGCGGGTTTGACTGCGCCACCAACAGGCAGCCTGCTACCCCCTTTTGGGTGCCAAGTCACTGGCCTGGCCAAAACCCTCCCTCGTGGCCTAGTGTTTGCCACTAATGTGTCTGCAGAGTTCACAGCGGCCCTCTCCTTTAACTGATGGGGAGGGACATTGTGACGTGCCAGCGCGATGACTTCATCAGCGTGGCGCTGATGACTTGTTAGCGTCGCCCACTCCGACCTGCCCACACTTCCACTCCGCTAGTGGCGGTTACTCCGACCCGACCGCACTTCCGCCCCAATGGTGCGGCCACTTCCGCCCCGCTCCAAAAAAAAACACAAAGTGCTGAATCTCGCCGGATTGTCTGCCCTTTGCATTGGGGAAGACAGAACCTTTCGAGATTGGTAGGGCAATTTTGGCCCCCTAATATCAAATTCAATCATATTATAGTCACTATTTGCAAGATGCACTTTTACTGTTAATTGTTAACTGATTATGGTTTGTTACTCATCACTACGTCCTCCTATGGACATCCAGCAGTCTTTCCTCCTTTTGTTAAATCTCAACCAGGAGTCTCTAAAGGTCTGTCGCATTGAAATTTTCTGCTCTTCATTTCTGCCTTCTTGCAATGCCTTTCTCCCTTCTTTGGGTGACTCTGCTGATTCCTTGAGTTGAAGACATGCTTTAAAAGTGGTACAAAATTGCATGAGCCATCCATTACAGCTACCTGACAGTCAACAAATTGTGCCAAACACATCTGCTGCTTCCCCAGCCTTCTATAATCTTCAATCATTCTTGGCTTTTTAAAAGCTGCATCCCTAATTTACAAGCCTCTCCAATGCACTACTTCCATGGAACTAAGCCACCAATGGATATTAACTGAACTGATCCTTCAATTTATGGAGGAGCCAGAGCTAGAGAGGATCAACGGATGGAAATCTCACCTCTGGAGCACGACACTAGTGCAAATGGCCTCATGGATTTTGAAGGCTAGCCTCCACATTTATTAAGCTTTCATTTTTTTTACATATTTACCTTTTTTGTAAAGACTATAAGGGGCCGAAATTGCCAACCGCACGAAACAAGGCACAGCTATCGCTTTTTGGCATTCATTACCCTGCAATGGAGCCATAAGAGCAAAATTCAGCAATTTTGTCAAAAAAAAGGAGTGGTGTGTTGTTGGTGCCGAGAATGGGCTCTTTGCAGTGGTGTGGGGGTGGAGTGGCCGAGTAGGCCGAGAAATTCAGCCTAACGAAGCAACAGCTCCCTGGTCTTCTTAAAGGGCAGGGTTTGCAGCTAGGCCCTGAGCATTGAGTTTGTCTCTGTTGCTTGTGAAGGAATGGCTAATGCAAGAGGTTTAAGGAGGGCCAGCGGCTACTCTGATAGTGAACTTGAGACCCTGGTCCAAGCTGTGGAGAGAAGGAGGTGCGTTCTCTATCTGGACACAGGAAGACCCGGTCACGCCGTCTTTGTCAATGTGTGGAGAGAGATTGCTGTGGACGTGTCGGGTCCTCAATTCATGACCACACCACCACCCAATGCCGCACAAGGCTGAACGACATAATTTGGGTGATGAAAGCGAGCACATGTTCCCCAACTCCTCACCTTCCATCCGTGAGCCACTCCTTCACCTCTTATTTCCCACCTTCACTATATCGTCAATGAAGCACCATTTGATTGCTGAGGCATCTATAGCTATATGAGTATATTCACAATTGAGGGTCCATTTCATGTGATAGTTACACCTGCACGTAATGGACCCACACTTGCTCTCATTGCCAAGGCCTTATTAAACTGCTACTCAGCAACCCTTCTTTGCTTTGCAGGCCAAGATCTCCCACAACCGTTTGGAGCAACAGAGGACTGGTGGGGGCAAGGCCGATATCCAGCAGCTCAGTGACGTAGAAGAGAGGGTGCAGCGGCTAGTGGGCCCACATGTTGCCTTCCCTGTGGCCGCTGGTAGTATGGATCCCTCTGGGGCCAGCATCAGTAAGTGAAGGCCTTACTTTAATGCCATCTCTCCCTGAAAGGCCAACCACCTACCAGTCAATGGCTTATGATTGTGTGCAAGTTGCTGGCTGCATGGTGCAATTCCCTACCTCACCCTGATGGGACCCCTTGTGCCATTTATGATTGCAGAGAATACCCCGAGTGTGAGCCAGAGCGAGACCGACACCCTTGAGGCGACTGGGAGCCAGAGTCAGTATGAGACCCTTGAGGCGAGTGCAGACATTGGCGGCATGTCCGATGATGGCGAGGAAGAGGGGGACACTGCTGTTAGTACCACGTCTCTGCTTCCTACACTCGCATGCGCCAGCTCAGACACTGGGAGTATGCGGTCGGGTCAGTTAGATTTAGCAGAGGGGTCTGCACTGGGTGATGCACCGGGGCCTAGCGGGCTGCAGCATGGTCAAGGGAAAAGGCAACCTGGGTGCCATCTTTCCGGAGGGTGGGGGGGGCGAGTTCGCATTCAAGTTCTGCTGCAGAGGACTCAGATGAGACCCTCAAAGTGGTGGCTTTTGAAACAAGGCTGGAGGCCATGCATTCCCAGATGTTGGGGGCAATGGCAAGGGGCCCAAGAGTCTGTCGCAAGGGTTCAGGTGCGTGGAGGAGTCTGCTCCCCACATTGTGAACATCATGGAGTTCATCATTGCCAGTGTGCAGACAATGCTGGACTCCCAGAGTAACCGTGAGGATCCAACTGTGATGCCGTGACTTGTTGGGGATGTAGCAGCTGCCATTAGAGCACAGGCCAAGTGAACGAGCGTATCAGTGCTGCTTTGGAGAGGATGGCTGTGGTCCTGAAAGGTCAGAATGCTCTCATGCATTCTGGGCAACAGGCCACGGAGCATCTTACTGCTGTCATGTCTGATGGCATCAAGACTGTGTCTGCTCTCATGCAGTCTCAGCTGGATGCCACTTGAGATCTGAGTGTTGCCATCGCGGCTGGGTCCACCACGGTCTACGGGGGACCTTCTGGTGTCATGCCACCCCACCAAACTGTGCTCCAGCAAATTGGTGGCGATGGTGAGGTGCTACCCCAGGGGAGTGGCGCAGGCTTCTCAGACTAGAATGATGATGTGCTCTCTCAGGATCACAGCAGTCCTGAGCCGAAACCTGCCACTCTGCCATTGCTGCCAAGCATGAAATTGCCCCAGCCAATTCCGTCTGAAGACACCGAGGAGGATGTGGCCCAGTCTGCAGCCGGCCCTTCCATGGCTAGAACTGGTCGAGGGCATCCTAGAAGGCTGAAGCTGAAACACAGCAGCCTCCCCAGAGCCAAGATGCAGCCACAGGGGAGACACTGCGGCGTACTTCCAGAAAGCGTGGCGGCCCCAAACTGCGAGAGACCGTCAGCGGTAGGTCGGGGCCATAAAAGGAGCGGCGAGCGGCGGCCCCTGGACAGCGTGGTCCCGTACCACTTCAGGGAGCAGCACAAGCTGGTGCAGGAGGGCAACGGCAGCGAAGAGTGATGTCATCAAGGTCCAGGTCGGTGATTGGAGTGTGGGCAGATGCAGCAGGAGCGGCGAGATCGGGCGAAGGAGCTGTGAGAGACTGTGGAGGGATGTGATCGGGGCCCAGGGGAGGCGTGAGTTCGGGGCTAGGGGCCCAAGACAGCACGGGCCAGCCTACACTGCGATATGTGTGTGCACTGGGTCCGTGCAGCAGAGCAAGTCACCAGTTGTCTTGGGTAATCCTTGCCACTGGACCAAGACCTAGCTCTGTCAAGCCCGCGTGGTGACTGGTGTGCAATGGCCACCACATGTTAAAAAAATCCACGCACAGGCATCTTCCACCCTTCAACATGTAGTTCGGGTTCTTCATTCAAAACACTTGTGAACTCATTCTTTTTTTAGCGTGGAAGCAAGTCATCCTCGTTTCGAGGGACTGCCTATGATGATGACTTCCAGAATAGGCATGCGTAAGAGGGATTATAAGGAAATGCACGAGTGAGAATTGATAATGTGTATGTTTTGTTGATCCATTATTTCTTGTGTCATAAATCTTTATTTTAGGCTTGAATATCTGTGCAGGTCTCTCATTTCACAATGGGGAATTCTGTGTGAAAGGGCTCACTGGTTTGCCCATGGAGGTGACCAGATGAAGGCTAAAGTGCTATTCTTGAACCTAGTGCAGAGCAGCAATGAGACGGTTTCGGACTTCACTTGCAGGGTCCAGATGGCGACACCACCTCCCCGCCTCCTTTATAGCCGCCAACCCCCATCCTGCTCTTCCTCCTGTGCCTCCTCCTCAGGTGGTATTGCTGCCTCGTCCTACAATGCTTGTGCCCTCATGATTTCCAAGTTGTGAAACATGCAGCAGACAACCACGAATAGGGAGACCTGCTCAGGTGAGTACTGCAGCACTCTACCAGAGTGATCCAGGCATTGGAAGCTCTGTTTAAGGATTCCGATAGTCTGCTCAGTGATGCACCTGGTGATGAATGAGAGTTATTGTACGATTTCTATGCTGTAGTCCTGGGGTGGCAAGGGGGAGTCAGCAGCCAAGTGCATAGTGGGTAGCTCTCATCTCCAAGGAGCCAGCTGCAATCTTGGTTTGGCCCAGCAAAGATGCCTGGTACACCAGTGTGCCACAGGATGAAAGCACCGTGGCTGCTGCCAGGATAACGGACATCAATTGCCATGATTTTGTGGTTGTGGTCACACACCAGCTGGACATTGGGAGAGTGGAATCCCCTGCGGTTACAGAGGATCTCGGGATTGTTCTGTGATGCCCTCAATGCGACGTGGATGCAGTCTATGGCGCCCTAAACCCTGGGGAAACCCGCAATCCTGACAAATCCGGTCAGCCGCTCCAACTGATTCTCCCTGCTCATGGGGAAGGATATGTAGTCCCTCCTCCTCTTATACAGAGCATCTGTCACCTGACGGAAGGAGCTATGCGTGGAAAACTGGAAAATGTTCGAAATGTCTGCTGTTGCGGCTTAAAAGGATCAAGTCGCATAGAAATTGAGGGCGATGGTGACCTTTGATGCGACAGTCAGAGCTGTCCTCAACCTTGTTTGAGGCTGCAGGTCTGGCTGCAGGAGATTGCACAGCTCCGTCACGATGTCCTTGTGGAATTGCAGTCTCTGGAGACACTGATCATCAGCCAGGTCCATGTAGGCGAACTGCTGTCTGTAGACCTTTGGACGATGGGGCTTCCTGCCACCACGTCTATGTAGGCGTCTTCCTCTGACAGCTGTCTCATTGCCTTCTCCCTCCTGCTCTTGTTGATCCTCATCCTCTTCAGCCTGCTGCTAGCAAGCATCTCCCTCCTGTGGATGCTGCCTTCTGTCCATCTGGACCACTATGTTGTACGGGGGGTTTGCGTACATGACCCTCCTCCTGACGGCAGGTCCTTCCAGAGGTCCTTCCTAGTGCACCTCTCTGGGTTCAGCTCGGATGCCATCTTCATGGCCTTTTGCATCTTCCTCAGCCATGTGTGCTCCCTTGCCCACTGCCGTTGGAGCCAACGCCACCTTCTCCTGCGTGCCTTCCTGCCGAGTAGAGTGTTCAGGAGGTGTTCCACTCCCAGCACTGACCCCATTTAGTAATCCTCCGCAAGCCCAGCCTCCTCAATCAGCACTCTCTGTTGAAGAGTATGAAGAGCCTGGATCCCTATTCCTCAATCCCGCTGTCAAGAAGGCAACTCGCAATGCTGTAAACCATCAGAAAAAATCTGACTGACAAGAATGGTGGGAGAGGCAATACGCCTTTAAATGCCGCTGACGGTCTTGAGCAAGCAGTGTGTACCGACGCAAAAAATCTGTCGTTGGCACCGACAGGCGACTGGAAGATGATTTAAGCTGAATTTAGCTTCCGGGGTGAGTCTGTTAACTACACACATGCAGGAGTGGAATGGAAGTGGGGGGAGCGGGGTGGATATCCACACCGCCGGATAAACCCATCAGGGCAATGCCGCGAACATCGGTCAGTCCGTCGCAACTCGGCGGCCATTCCGCACCGACCCACAGGCCTTATAGAAAGGGGCAGTTTTGGCCCCAAAATAATTTTATCCGCCGATATGTGGCCACTTAGCTTTAAGCAGCCATACCCTTTTGAACATAACTGACCAGCAATTTCCCACCCTTTCTTTGGTCAACAGCTTGTTTTGAATCATTAAGTGGATGCTGCCAAGAAATGCTGGAAGGTCAGCTTAGCAAGGAGTTGACGAGCATTGTGGTAGTCATGCTCTGCTCTTATTTCTTTCGCATTGGGACCCGAACATTTTAATTCACGTCTTGGTATTTAAATGAGCTTAACCAATTCCGTTATACATGAAGGCTAGTTCTGGCATGTGCCTTAATTCTTTTTCTTCCCATTTTGGCATCAGATCTTGTTTGGAACCAAACCAGAAAAACTTCGGTTGGTGTTTATAGAAATCCCGTTTAGATCCTAATTTGCAGGTATTTGACTTGTAGGAAGGTATGTTTCTTCTAACTTTTAGTTGGCAAAGATTTCTGCCATTTTTACCAATGTCAATATGACTTGCAAGCTGTGGTAGCCTAACTCGATTAGTGTTTATAAAATGTATTCATTTGCAGGATATGGTTGTCGCTGGCAGGGCCAGCATTTATTGCCCATCCCTAATTGCCCTTGAGAAGGTGCTGGTGAGCCAACTTTTTGAACCCCCGCAGGCCATATGGTGAAAGTACTCCCACAGTGCTGTTTGGCAAGGAGTTCCAGGATTTTGACCCAGCGACGATGAATGAATGGTGATATATGTGACCCCAGTTATCTTTACTGCAGCTACGGCTATTGCTAGCTCATGGATTTAAAATTTATATCAAGTGCCATGATCCTTCTCAGTAACTGACTCCCATGACACCTGTCTTCACTGTCTTCCATTATTCTAACTTTTCAGAAGGTAAAATCTCTTCCAGATTTAGCACAAGTGTGGAAAGTGTTCCGATCCATTGGAATATTAGTGATCAGTGTTCTGAACAAAAAAAATAGTGCTGCAAATGGCCACTTCCCAGCCTGTACAACTCATAGTTTGTGGAGGGTTTGTGAAATCAGCCTTGTCAGTCTTTGTTTTTTCTTGACGTGAAATTGCATTGGGATCCATACAGTGTGATTTGAAATTAAAAACAGAAAATGCTGGAAATATTCAGCAGGTCAGGTAGTTTAATATATTAATGAGGGCCCTGCCTGGTGTTGGTGGAATCACTGGCCCTTTAAATCGAGGTCTACCCGAAAATCCAAATGGATGGACGTTCAGTGGTCAGTCTGCGATTTAATTAAAAAAAAATGTCCCTTACTGCCCCATTTACATTTAAAAACAGGGTGGTAGCAAAGTGAAAGTCGGTACTATGGTTTCCTAAAATGTTCAAAAATTCAGTAGAATTGCTTCTATATAAGCAAATGAACAAATATTTTATACCATCCATAAATTAATTGTTTACAGATTTATTCTGAACCTTGTTAAATTATATTTTTCTGACATTTAGATGGAAGGAACCTGCAGAAATTAATGGGGATCTTGAACGCTACTTACTGTATGTTTTGACCACCGAAGATAATTTGAGCAACGGAAATGTGATGTATAATAGCTCGGACCTGTTTTTGGAGTTCACTCTGAAACAACTTGTCCCTGGGACGAGATATTTCATAAAACTTTCTGTGAGTATCCATGTTTTTTTCAAATTTCAAATGCTTAAAACAATATTAAGGGCTTTTTAACGATCTTGTAAGGTCTTGCATACAAATAATGATCTATTGGTGTGTGATCCACTGCCCAGGAATGTTCATATCTGGACAACTGTAATGACATAGCTGAGTGGTGCAAATTGGCCCAAATTGCATCATTTTGTGTTCATTTGCAAACTTTGGATTTTGGATTGTCTGTCTAATTAAAATAAGAGCACTGTGTTTGTGGAACAACATATCTCTCCACTCCTCTCAGGGTTCTGTGACTGAATCGCTGTATCTTAATCTCCTAAAATTGTAGATTTTGGGAAGGTTCACTTTTAACAGGCTGAGACAGAAGCTGCTGACAGCAAACTAGTCAAAACTGTTATTGGGTAAAACTACAAATAAACAGTGGGAGGTGTTCAAAAAAGAATCCAGCTTAATGCCAGCATATACTCCTAAGGGGCAGGAGCTCTACTTACCAAATAAAACAGACATACCTGACAAAAGAGGTGAGATAACATAAAATTAAAGGAAAGAACATACAAAGGGGCAAATAATAGTGTAGATCCAGGGGCTGGGAGAGATATAAAGAACAGCAAAGGAAGGCAAAAAAGATAATAAGAGCTGCAAAAGGGAATACGAAAAGAAAATTGCAAAGGAAATCAAGACTAACATAGAAAGATTTAACAATTATATTCAAAGAAAAAGGGAAATATGGCCCCTTTGATATCAGATGCAGGAAATATTGCAGACTTGTTGAATAATGACTTTGTGTCAATCTTTACAGTAGAGGCAGAGGATAATAGATCTGACATTCTCAGGAAAGTAATAATGAATCAAAGGTTTTAAAGAAAGTAGATGAGGAAATTGCAGATGTTTTAGCCATAATCTTTCAAAACTCTCGTTTTTAGAATGATCTCTTTTAGATTGGAAAATTGCAAATGTAACTTCATTATTTAAGAAAGGTGAGAGAGAGAAGCCAGAAAATTATAGATCTGTTAGTCTAACATCTGTTGTGGGTAATTTATTGGAATCGATAATTAAGCACAGAGTAACTGAGCACTTAGAGAAATTTGAGCTGATTAGAGAGAGCCAACATGGATTTGTAAAGGGTAGGTCATGTCTAATGGACCTAATTGAATTTTTTGAGGAAGTAACTAAAGAAGTAGACAGGGGAGTATCTATGGATGTAGATTATATGGACTTCCTTAAGGCATTCGATAAGGTTCGACATCAGAGACTGTTAGCTAAAATTAAAGCTCATGAAATTGAAGGCAACTTATTTACCTAGTTAGCAGATTGGTTAGGCGGTGGAAGACAGAGAGTAGGGATAATGGGTATGTATTTAATTGGAAGGAAGTGACTAGTGATGCCTCAACTTGTCACTATATTTATTAATTAATTAGATAATACATTAAAGAGCCATATATCCAAGTTTGCCGATGACAGAGGTTGGTGGCATAGTAAGTACTGCAGATGGGAGCATAAAATTACAAAGAAATGTTGATAGATGAGTGAGTGGACAAAACTGGCAGATGGACCTCAACGCAGGTAAGTGTGAGGTCATCCATTTTGGACTAAAACAAGATCGATCCAAATATTTTTTCAAGGTGAAAAGTTAGGAATAATGGAGGTCTAAAGAGATTTAGGGGTATATGTGCATAGATCACTAAAAAGTAGTGGATACAAAAAATAATCAAGGCGGCTAATGGAATGAACACCTATATCAAATCTCCTCTCAAACTTCTCTGCTCCAAGGAGAACAACCCCAGCTTCTCTAGTCTCATCATCATAGGCAGTCCCTTGGAATCGAGGAAGACTTGCTTCCACCCTAAAAAATTAGTTCTTAGGTGGTGGAACAGTCATACAAGAACCACAGTCCCAGTCACAGGTGGGACAGATAGTCATTGAGGGAAAGGGTGGGTGGGAGTTTGCCGCATGCTCTTTCCGCTGCCTGCGCTTGACTTCTGCATGCTCTCAGCGATGAGACGAGGTGCTCAGCGCCCTCCCGGATGTACTTCCTCCACTTAGGGCTGTCTTTGGCCAGGGACTCCCAGGTGTCAGTGGGGATGTTGCACTTTATCAGGGAGGCTTTGAGGGTGTCCTTGTAATGCTTCCTCTGCCCATCTTTGGCTCGTTTGTCGTGAAGGAGTTCCAAGTAGAGCGCTTGCTTTGGCAGTCTCATATCTGGCATGTGAACAATGTGGCCTGCCCAGCGTAGCTGATCAAGTGTGGTCAGTGTTTCAATGCTGGGGATGTTGGCTTGGTTGAGGACGCTAACGTTGGTGCGTCTGTCCTCCCAGGGGATTTTCAGGATCTTGCGGAGACATTGTTGGAGGTATTTCTCCAACAACTTGAGGTGTCTACTGTACATAGTCCATGTCTCTGAGCCATACAAGACGACGGGTATTACTACAGCCCTGTAGACCATGAGCTTGTGGCAGATTTGAGGGCCTAGTCTTCAAACACTCTTTTTCTCAGGCGGCCGAAGGCTGCACTGGCGCACTGGAGGCGGTGTTGAATCTTGTCGTCAATGTCTGCTTTTGTTGATAAGAGGCTCCTGAGGTATGGGAAATGGTGCACGTTGTCCAGGGCTGCGCTGTGGATCTTGATGACTGGGGGGCAGTGCTGTGCAGCGAGGACAGGTTAGTGGAGGACCTTTGTCTTACAGATGTTTAGCGTAAGGCCCATACTTTCGTACACCTCAGTAAATACTTTCTGGTCTGTCCATGTAACTGAAGTCGCTCATCCCTGGAACCATTCCCGTAAATCTTTTCTGCACCCTCTCTAAGGCTTTTGCATCCTTAAAGTGTGGTGCCCAGAATTGGACACAATACTCCAGTTGTGGCTGAATCAGTGTTTTCTAAAGGTTCATCATAACTTTCTTACTTTTGTACTCTATGCCTCTATTTATGAAACCCAGTGTCCCATTTGCTTTTTTAACTGCTTTCTCAATCTGCCCTGCCATCTTCAAAGATTTGTGTACATCTACCCCCCAGGTCCCTCTGCTCATGCACCCCCTTTAGAATTGTACCCTTTATTACCAAAATATATCACTTTGCACTTTTCTGCATTAAATTTCATCTGCCACGGGTCTGCCTATTCCACCAGTCTGTCTGTGTCCTCTTGAAGCCTATTACTATCTTCCTCACTGTTCACTATACTTCCAAGTTTTGAGTCATCTGCAAATTTTTAAATTGTGCCCTGTATACCCAAGTCCAAGTCATTAATATATATCAAGAAAAGCAATGGTCCTAGTACCGACCCTTGGGGAAAACCATTGTATACCTTCCTCAGTCCATGGGCTTCAACTCTGCTGGCAATCTTATATGGCACTTTATCAAACACTTTTTGGAAGTCTATGTACACTACATCAACCGTATTGCCCTCATCAAAAAACTCAACCAAATCAGTTAAACAGGATTTGCCTTTACCAAATCCATGCTGGCTTTCCTTAATTAATCCATACTTGTCCAAGTGACTGTTAATTCTGACCCGGATTATCATTTCTAAAAGCTTCCCCACTACTGAGATTAAACTGACTGGCCTGCAATTGCTGAGTTTTACCTTTACACCTTTTTTTGAACAAGGGTATAACATAGAAACATAGAAAATAGGTGCAGGAGTCGGCCATTCGGCCCTTCGAGCCTGCACCGCCATTCAATGAGTTCATGGCTGAACATGCAACTTCAGTACCCCATTCCTGCTTTCTCACCATACCCCTTGATCCCCCTAGTAGTAAGGACTACATCTAACTTCTTTTTGAATATATTTAGTGAATTGGCCTCAAGAACTTTCTGTGGTAGAGAATTCCACAGGTTCACCACTCTCTGGGTGAAGAAGTTTCTCCTCATCTCGGTCCTAAATGGCTTACCCCTTATCCTTAGACTGTGACCCCTGGTTCTGACTTCCCCAACATTAATAAGAACATAAGAACATAAGAATTAGGAACAGGAGTAGGCCATCTAGCCCCTCGAGCCTGCTCTGCCACCCAACAAGATCACGGCTGATCTGGCCGTGGACTCAGCTCCACTTACCCGCCCGCTCCCCATAACCCTTAATTCCCTTATTGCTTAAAAATCTATCCATCTGTGATTTGAATATATTCAATGAGCTAGCCTCAACTGCTTCCTTGGGCAGAGAATTCCACAGATTCACAATCCTCTGGGAGAAGAAATTCCTTCTCAACTCGGTTTTAAATTGGCTCCCCCGTATTTTGAGGCTGTGCCCCCTAGTTCTAGTCTCCCCGACCAGTGGAAACAATCTCTCTGCCTCTATCTTGTCTATCCCTTTCATTATTTTAAATGTTTCTATAACAGTTGTAATTTTTCAGTCCTCTGGCACCACCATTATATAAGGAGGATTGGAAGATTATGGCCAGAACCTCTGATTTCCACCTTAACTTCCCTCAGCATCCTAGGATGCATCCCACCGGTCCTGGTGATGTATCTATTTTAAGTATTGCCAGCCTTTCTAGTAACTCCTTTTATCAATTGTTATCCTATCCAGTCTCTCCACTGCCTCCTCTTTCACTATGACTTTGGCAGCATCTTCTTCCCAGCTAAGACAGATGCAAAGTACTCATTTAGTACCTCAGTCATGCACTCTGCCTCCAGTAGGTCTCCTTTGTGGTCCCTATTCGATCCCACACCTCTTCTTACTACCCGTTTACCTTATATATGTCCACAGAAGATTTTTGAATGTCCTTTTATGTTAGCTGCCAGTCTATTCCCATTTTGTCTCTTTGCCTCTTTTATTTTCTTTTTCACTTCCCCTTTGAACATTCTATATACAGCCTGATTCTCCCTTGTATTCTCATCCTGAGATCTGTCATACTCACCCTTTTTCTGCTTCATCTTACTCTCTATCTCTTTCGTCACCGAGGGAGGGATGACTTTGGTTGCTCTACCTTTCCCCCTCGTGGGAATGTACCTCGACTGTACTCGAACCATCTCGTCTTTAAAGGCAGCCCATTGTTCCACTACAGTTTTGCTTGCCAATCTTTGATTCCAATTTATCCAACCCAGATTTGTTCTCAACTCACTGAAATTGACCTTCCTCCAATTACATATTTTTACTTTAGTATGCTCCCTGTTTTCCATAGCTAACCTAAAACTTATAATATTATGATCACTGATCCCTAAATGTTCCCCTACTGACACTTGCTCCACCTCATCCCCCAGAACCAGATCCAGCAATGTCTCCTTCCTCATTGGGCTGGAAATGTACTGATCAAGAAGCAGAGGAAAGATAAAGGGGAGCAAGTTTTCCTACAGCTATACAAAGTCCTTATTAAACCACATCTGTATACAGTTCTGGGCACCGCATCTTAGAAATGACATATGGTCTTGGAAGGAGTGCAGCGCACATTCATCAGAATGTCACTCGGACTCCAAATGTTATATTACGAGGAGAGATTACATAAACTAGGCTTGTATTCCTTGGAATATAGAAGGTTAAGAAGTGATTTGATTGAGATTTTTAGGATTTTGAAAAGAATTGATTGGGTGGATAGAAACCTTTTCCGCTGGTGGAGCAGTCTAGGACAAGGGGGCACAATGGAGATAAGTTAGGAAACATAAGTTAACCAGGAGATAAGTTAGGAAACATTTCTACATGCAAAGAGTGTTAGAAGTGTGGAACTCTCTCCCACATAAAAACAGTAGATGCTATCTCAATTAATAATTTTGAATCTGAGATTGATAGATTTTTTGTTAGCCAAGGGTATTAAGGGATATGGGGCTAAATTTTCCACTTTTGTGCTTATCGCCCAACAATGGGCGTTATTTCCGGTGTGGGCGGTAAAAAAAGGTTTTCAGATCGCTGGCTTCTTTCCCATTCGCAAAGCACCTAGTCTCCATTTTTGAAAATGGCCATTGCCGCAAACGATATGAAATGGATGGTAGCATTAAATCTCGCTGACCTTCTGTCGTAAAGTGACGTCGTCCTTAGCAACGGCATGGCAACGCTCGATCCCCGCGATTCAGAAGGTCAAGGGTCATCATGACATGCGCAGAAGAGGAGACAGAGAGAGGGAGCTGAGAGGGACTGAAGGCGTATCTGGGTGTGGTGTGGCTGCTTTGGGAGAAGGGGAGAGACTTTAGAGCTTCACAGCAAGTAGGGAAACAAAATTTAGCTGTTACCAGCCACATATTTGACTGAATTTGGCCTATAATGGAGGGAGAGGAGGAAGCATCACAGCACGCTGTGAGACTGACACTGGAGAAAGTAGTGTGGTGGGAGAGGAGCACATTGGAGGGCGCAAAAGAGCCAGGAGGTTCTCGGATGAGGCAAATGCCTCCCTCCTACAGGAGGTTGTGTCACACTGGGGTGATTTGACATGGGGAGGGCATTGGAAGCCCAGCCCAAAGGCTACCAGAGGACATGGACCGAGATAGCAGAGGTGGTCTCGTCGGCGAACAACGAGGTTCGTGAGGGCAACCACTGCCGCAAACGATAGAACAACCTTGTGGGATCCGCAAGAGTAAGTATTACATTTATTTATATATACTTATGTATTTATATAATTTGATTTGTAACACTCATGAGTGACTATCAGCAGATGTGAGGTCTTTCACTTTTACCGGGAATGTTTTACTCAAAGCCTGCGGTCATGGTGCACGTCTTTAGGTAAAGAATGATAATTATCATAATAATCATGATTACATCTGTCGGTTATGTATTGTATCAGTCTCTGTGACAGTACCTAGCAATGATATCATACAATGATCTCATGCCATGTCATCCTGTCACCTTTTACAGAAAAAGCTATTGACGATTAGGTCCGTGCAGGGGCAAACAGGTGGGGGGCCACCAGTCCCCAGCAACATCACTGAGATGGAGGAATGGGTGCTCGTACTCATGGAGAAGCATACCCGGACAGCCACAGACTCATCTGCAGAACCTGAAGTGATGCCACATGAGTAAAGCTTACACCATTGCATAATGTAAAGTCAATAGATGCCACACCCACTCATATGCGAACAATCATATATGATAGATGATTTCTAAAATTGTCATAGAAATAATGATGGCCTAATGAAAATCATTGCAATGCACAATGTGTTGATGGTCATGAAATGTGATGACTGTGCTGATTTTGAGAGCGGTGCTGCTTTTGTTGTGCATATGCTGTGTGTAGCGCTGGACTCACCTTGTGACCCTAGCATCCACTTCTTCTCCAATAACCTCCTTTGTCTTTTGCAGCTCAGCCAGCAGTGCGTCCCAAGGCAAGACCACAGAGGCCAGAAGGTGGGGCCGGACTCTCCGGACGATCCTACATCTGGTGCTGAGGAGCTCCGATTCTCGCCCGTCAATCCGCTGGGTCTGTTCTCCACGGATGAGAGCGCGGACTTCGAGGAACCTGCATCGCCACGCTCCAGAAACCATTCCACCCCAAGGCCATCTAGAAGTCCTAAGGTCATTCCCGCCTCCACTCTGGAGATACCGGCCCCAAGCACCTCGCCACAGGGCACCTCATTTGTCCCCAGGATGGCGCCGAGGCCTCGTGGACACGACAGGTCTGTTACTCAAGCGCCCCATGAGAGCAGAGAGATAGTACAGTTGTCCAGGAGGACTGTAGACATTAGTGACCAGCTCATCGAAGGATTGGGGGCATATCCCGACAGCTGGCCACCATGACCGAGTACATTCCGCAGATAGCGAAGGCCCTGGATGCGATAGCCAGGAACACTGCTGCCACAGGCCTCCCAGTGGTCCCCGAGCGCAGCACTCCACCCCTAGGTTCCACTCCACCACTGCGAACGACAGATGAAAGGGTTAAATACAACTTAACTTCAGTCAATGTAAACTTTAACTGGCACCAAGGTGATGGGCACCATTGATGTCTGAGCTGCACGCCCACAGCAGTGTGTCAGCGTTGTCACTCACATCAACGCTTTTTCAGGCAAATTGTTCACATATCAGCTCCTCATGTAAGAGCCTTGCAGCTATGTAGCCACCACAGGCCCTTTCCTGTGGTCTGAAGGGGGTCGTGGGCATGGATGCATAGCCAGCCTGATTGTCTGGCCCTAGGTCAGCGTCCAGCCCCTTATCGTCCTCGTCCTCTCTCTCCTGAGGTGCAGCATCAGTGCCTTCTGGCAATTCTTGGCCCCTCCTGGTAGCCAGGTTGTGCAGCATCGAGCACATGACCACGAATTTACCTACTTGCTCAGGGTTGCATTGTAGCTCAAGACATCTGAAGCACAGCTTAATTTCAGTTATTATTTTCTGGACCACATTGTGTGTGTCTCTGTGGCTCCTGTTATCGCTTCTCGGCCTCAGTATGGGTGTCACACAGCGGGGTCATCAGCCAGGTGGCTAGGCCATCCAGCATTGTCCTTGTGGCTGACTCCTAAAGATGTCAGAGACAGCGCTCTCACGCAGGATGTGAGGCTCATCGAAGGTGCCCGGACATTTGGCATTCACTGCCAGTATGATCTGGTTGTAGTCGACAACTGGTTGGACCTTCAGGGAGTGAAAACCTTTTGTGTTACAAAAACGCTCCGGGTTCTGAGAAGGTGGCCGCAAGGCGATGTGAATGCACTGTATAGCTCCCTGCACCCTGGGGAATTTAGCAATGCGGTAGAATGCTCCAGCCCTATCAGTCTGAGCCTCCATGGTCATGGGGAAGCTGATAAAGTCCATCCTTCTCGCCTAAAGAGCCTCCGTGACTTGTCGAATGCAGCGATGGGTGGCATGGTGAGACAGAGGGCAAATCTTGACCGCGGAGACCCGAAAAGAACCGGACGCGTAGAAAGACAGTGCCGCGGTGACCTTGACCTCAACCAACACTGATGTCCTGATGGCAGGCTGCATATGTGGCCTGTTGAGCTCACATATTTCATTGATCACCACCTTGTGGAAGCACAGTCTCTGAAGGCAGGTGTGGTCGGAGACGTTGAGGTAAGACTTCTTTTCCTTGTACGTGCGGGGTGTGCATGGTCTGGCCCTCCTACTCTTTCTTGCACATCTTAAATTGGGGACATAATGATGTGCATCAGACATTGAGCCATCTGCACTCTGCAGCATCTTTGTATTAATGGCTGGCCCCATTGCATTGAAAGTATAATAGCGATTGATCAGAAGCAATGATTTCCTCACTAAAATACACCTAGATTAAACCCCCTTAGTCCAGAGTCTGAAAATATGTCTGTTGAGATGTTCACTTCACCTGAGAAGAACTCCAGAGTCAATGCAAAATCCCCCGAAGTTGAAGCAACCTTTTGAATGAAGCGACCTGCGATTTTAAAAATGGCAGCCACACCGCTGGCATTCGCCTAGAACAGTTCCACTTTTTATGGGCGGTTTTTTGGGCGAGCGATATTGTGGGCGATACGTGTGCGAGGTGGTGAAAGTGACGGTGGACGATCTCCTGGGCGTTAGTTTCGCTAAATGTGCTCTTTACGACAAAAAAAAGTGGGCGGGCGGTATTATTGAATCTCGGCGTTAATTCCGTGCGGAAAGTAATGCTGGGCGATATTATGGACATTGATTTGTCCATTCTTATGATTCTGCCCAAAAAAAAGTGGGCGATGGTACTATTTTTTCTCGGCATTAAGCACATGGGGAAAGTAACGCTCGGCAATAACTTTCCTAAAAATGCCCGCCAGTTTCCATTTTGTGCCAAAATGGGCGATATATGTGCGTTATATGTCATTTCAGCAGTAAAATGGCCGTTAATTGGGTGTTAAGCATGCAAGAAAAGTGGAGGTTCTAGCCCATGAAGTCAACGTGGGTGGATGGAGTTAGGATACAGATTAGCTATGATCTCATTGAAAGGTGGAACAGGCTTGAAGGGTTGAATGTCCTACTTGTTCCTATGGACAAGTTCTTAGAAACATAGAAAATAGGTGCAGGAGTAGGCCGTTCGGCCCTTCAGGTCTGCATCACCATTCAATAAGATCATGGCTGATCATTCGCCTCAGTACCCCTTTCCTGCTTTCTTTCCATACCCTTTGATCCCTTTAGCTGTAAGGGCCATGGTTAGCTCCCTCTTGAATGAACTGGCATCAACAACTCTCTGCGGTAGAGAATTCCATAGGTTAACAACTCTGAGTGAAGAAGTTTCTCCTCATCTCAGTCCGAAATGGCTTACCCCTTATCCTTAGACTATGTCCCCTGGTCTGGACTTCCCCAACATCAGGAACATTCTTCCTGCATCTAACCTGTCCAGTCCCGTCAGAATTTTATATGTTTCTATGAGATCCCTTCTCATCCTTCTAAACTCCAGTGAATACAGGCCAGTCGATCCAGTCTCTCCTCATATGTCAGTCCTGTCATCCCAGGCATCAGTCTGGTAAACCTTCGCTGCACTCCCTCAATAGCAAGAACTTCCTTCCTCAGATTAGGAGACCAAAACTGAACACAATATTCCAGGTGATGCCTCACTAAGGCCCTGTACAACTGCAGTAAGACCTCCCTGCTCCTATACTCAAATCCTCTAGCTATGAAGGCCAACATACCATTTACCTTCTTCACCGCCTGTTGTACCTGCATGCCAACTTTCAATGACTGATGTACTATGACACCCAGGTCTCGTTGCACCTCCCCTTTTCTTAATCTGCTGCCGTTCAGATAATATTCTGCCTTCCTGTTTTTGCCACCAAAGTAGATAACCTCACATTTATCCATATTACACTGCATCTGCCACTCGATTGCCCACTCACCTAACCTGTCCCAGTCACCCTGCAGCCTTTTAGCGTCCTCCTCACAGCTCACACCACCACCCAGCTTAGTGTCATCTGCAAACTTGGAGATATTAGACTCAATTCCCTCATCCAAATCATTAATGTATATTGTAAATAGCTGGGGTCCCAGCACTGAGCCCTGTGGCACCCCACTAGTCACTGCCTGGCATTCTGAAAAGGACCCGTTTATCCCAACCCTCTGCTTGCTGTTTGCCAAACAGTTCTCTATCCACATCAATACATTACCCCCAGTATCATGTGCTTTGATTTTACACACCAATCTCTTGTGTGGGACGTTGTCAAAAGCCTTTTGAAAGTCCAAATACACCACATCCACTGGTTCTCCCTTGTCCACTCTCCCAGTTACATCCTCTAAAAACTCTAGAAGATTGTCAAGCATGATTTCCCTTTCATAAATCCATGCTGACTTGGACCGATCCTGTCACTGCTTTCCAACTGAGCTGCTATTTCATCTTTAATAATTGATTCCAACATTTTCCCCACTACTGATGTCAGGCTAACCGGTCTATAAATACCCGCCTTCTATCTCCCTCCCTTCTTAAAAAGGTGTGTTACATTAGCTATCCTCCAGTCCATTGGAACCGATCCAGAGTCGATAGACTGCTGGAAAATGATCACCAATGCATCTACTATTTAGAGAGCCACTTCCTTAAGTACTCTGGGATGCAGACTATCAGGCCCCGGGGATTTATAAGCCTTCAATTCCATCAATTTCCCGCCGAATAAGGATTTCCTTCAGTTCCTCCCGCTCACAAGACCCTCGGTCCCTTAGTATTTCCGGAAGGTTATTTGTGTCTTCCTTCGTGAAGACAGAACCAAAGTATTTGTTCAATTGGTCCGCCATTTCTTTGTTCCCCATTATAAATTCACCTGATTCTGACTGCAAGGAACCTATGTTTGTCTTCACTAATCTTTTTCTCTTCACATATCTATAGAAGCTTTTGCAGTCAGTTTTTATGTTCCCAGCACGCTTCCTCTCATACTCTATTTCCCCCCTCCTAATTAAACCCTTTGTCCTCCTCTGCTGAATTCTAAATTTCTCCCAATCCTCAGGTTTGCTGCTTTTTCTGGCCTCTTCCTTGGATCTAACACTATCCTTAATTTCCCTTGTTAGCCACGGTTGAGCCACCTTCCCCGTTTTATTTTTACTCCAGACAGGGATGTACAATTGTTGAAGTTCATCCATGTGATCTTTAACAGTTTGCCATTGCCTATCCACCGTCAACCAAAGTATCACTCGCCAGTCTATTCTCGCCAATTCACATCTCATACCATCGAAGCTACCTTTCCTTAAGTTCAGGACCCTAGTTTCTGCATTAACTGTGTCACTCTCCATCTTAATAAAGAATTCTACCATATTATGGTCACTCGTCTCCAAGGGGCCGCGCACAACAAGATTGCTAATTAATCCTTTCTCATTACACATCACCCAGTCTAGGATGTCCAGCCCTCTAGTTGGTTCCTTGAAATATTGGTCTCGAAAACCATCCCTAATACACTCCAGGAATTCCTCCTCCACCGCATTGCTACCAGTTTGGTTAGCCCAATCAATATGTCGATTAAAGTCGCCCATGATAACTGCTGTACCTTTATTGCATGCATCCCTAATTTCTTGTTTGATGCTGTCCCCAACCTCACTACTATTGTTTGGTGGTCTGTACACAACTCCCACTAGCGTTTTCTGCCCTTTGGTATTCCGTAGCTCCACCCATACCGATTCCACATCATCCAAGCTAATGTCTTTCCTTACTATTGCATTAATTTCCTCTTTAACAAGCAACATCACCCCGCCTCCTTTTCCTTTCTGTCTTGCCTTCCTAAATGTTGAATACCCCTGGATGTTGAGTTCACAGCCTTGGTCACCCTGCAGCCATGTCTCCGTGATGCCAATTACATCATATTCGTTAACTGCTATCTGCGCAGTTAATTCGCCCACCTTATTGCGAACACTCCTCACATTGAGGCACAGAGCCTTCAGGCTTGTCTTTTTAACACCCTTTGCCTCTTTAGAATTTTGCTGTAATGTGGCCCTTTTTGCTTTGGGTTTCTCGGCCCTCCACTTTTACTTTTCCTCTTTCTATCTTTTGCTTCTGCCTCATTCTACTTTTCTCTGTCTCTCTGCATGGGTTCCCATCCCCCTGCCATATTAGTTTGAACCCTCTCCAACAGCACTAGCAAACACTCCCCCTAGGACATTGGTTCCTGTCCTGCCCAGGTGCAAACCATCCAGTTTGTACTGGTTCCACCTCCCCCAGAACCAGTTCCAATGTCCAAGGAATTTAAATCCCTCCCATCTGCACCACTCCTCAAGCCACACATTCATCTGAGCTATCCTGCGATTCCTACTCTGACTAGCACATGGCACTGGTAGCAATCCTGAGATTACTACTTTTGAGGTCCTACTTTTCAAATTTAGCTCCTAGCTCCTTAAATTCGTCTTGTAGGACCTCATCCCGTTTTTTACCGATATCGTTGGTACCTATATGCACCTCGACAACTGGCTGTTCACCCTCCCTCTTCAAATTGTCCTGCACCCACTCAGAGACATCCTTGACCCTTGCACCAGGGAGGCAACATACCATCCTGGAGTCCCAGTAGCGGCCGCAGAAACATCTATCTATTCCCCTTACAATAGAATCCCCCATTACTGTAGCTCTCCCACTCATTTTCCTGCCTTCCTGTACAGCAGAGCCACCCATGGTGCCATGAACTTGGTTGCTGCTGCTCTCCCCTGATGAATCATCCCCCTCAACAGGACCCAAAGCGGTGTATCTGTTTTGCAGGGGGATGACTGCAGGTGACCGCTGCACTACCTTCCTTCCACTGCTCTTCCTGTTGGTCACCTATCCCCTATCTGGCTGCGTAACCTTTACCTGCGGTAAGACCAACTCACCAAACGTGCTATTCACGTCATTCTCAGCATCGTGCAGGCTCCAGAGTGAATCCACTCGCAGCTCCAGTGCCACAATGCGGTCTGTCAGGAGCGCAGCTGGATACACTTCCCGCATATGTGGTCGTCCGGGACACTGGAAGCGTCCCTGTCTTACCACATAGTACAGGAAGAGCATAACACATGTCCGAGCTCTCCTGCCATGACTTAACTCTTAGATTAACAATTTGGCAACAATAATGCTAAAGGTTACTTACTGATAAAGAAAAGAAAAAGAAAAACTACCCACCAATCACCAGCCAATCACTTACCCTCTTGGCTGTAACGTCACCTTTCGATTTCTTTCTACTTTTTTGCCTTTTCTCCCTGCTGCAGCTGCACTGGCTGGCCTTTTGTAGGCCTCAGCGATCTCCTGCTCCGCCTCCCGACTCGACGCTGCTGCTCCCCGGACTGACCGGCCTCTTGTAGGCCTCAGCGATCTCCCGCTCCGCATCCCGACTCGACCCCATCTGTTCCCTTAAATATCTTGAAAACTTTGATCAAACTCTCCAGGAATACTAGAAACTGGAGGCATGAGACTTCAGGCTTTTAATTGGCCTAGTATCCCAGCGTGACAGAGTACTGAATGCCGGCAGTGGGCTGCTTGTTCTCCGATACAGCCTCGTAGACAGGCAGTGTTGCGGCGAGCACTCGATGCTGATGTGAAAATGTTTCCGCGCTGCTTGCAATCCGATGCTGCTGAGACGCATAAACCGTTTCCTGCTCATCCAGTCGGCACTTCATTATGTGTTCATACTCAAGGGAGCCCTATAAATCGCTTCCAGAGTTCGAGGCCCCAGGCCGTGTGGAGGGGCGGGGGAAGGAAAGGAGGGGAGAGGGAAGATGCAGAGACTCTTTCTCCCTTCTCCGCGTCCGGGTGGCGGAGAAATCCCGCGAAGTCTTCCCCCCTTCTCGGTTGGGAGGTTAAAAAAAAAAGAGGGAGGAAAAGGAGGGAAAAAAAAATTTGTGTTTCAATTTTTCTCATCCGTCTCTATTTATTGATATTATTGTGGTCAGTTATTCCTTATAAGCTCTAACTATAATATCCTACATGCACTTCTTGCTCCGCATATCCTCACTTTACTAATATTGCATGGTCTCCTATTCTAACATATTTTTCTTGGACTTATTTTCCAAAATTGTTGAACTGATTATATTTCTCTATCTTGTCTTCTTTCCACAATCTGCAACTTTTTAATACCGAAGCTTGGCATCACCTAAACTTTACTTCTTAATTTGCCTCGACTACTCTTTCTAGTTGTTCAGTTTGTACACAAGAGTCCATTGCGCAGTGGTCCTTTATCCTTCACCCTGGTTTCTCAATAATATTATTTTCTTAAGAAAACCTTGTCCATAATGTGTAGTGATATAGTAAGGTGGATATCTAATGGGGTTGTTGAATCTGTTTTTCCTGTTGGTGCATCGATTTATTCAGCCATTAGGTTCATGAATTAGGCCATTATCTTGCCACCATCAGTACTAGTAATGGGAAAGTATCTGCTGTCTGAGGCTAGTCATTTTGAAAAAGAACACTCAGTAATCAGCGGGGGTAGAATAATCTGATTCCATGCTGTCTCTGGTCATTTATTAGTGGAGTGTGAGCCCTTCTTCCCCAGTTGTAAAGTTCGGGGGTGGTGGGTAGGTGGGAGACAATTATATTTTCTGGTGATGTTGTCCAGCTGCTAATTTGTTAAGGATGCAATCTATAACTTAACATAAGAGCAACATCTTAAGATATTTTACAAGTGGGGGTGGGGAAATGGACAATGAACAACTGTATGAACAATTGCTTTGTAAAAACACGGAAATATTCATTGAAAGTGTCCCTTCTGTTAGGCGATACACTTATTATCCTGTTCAAGAAAGTAACATTGGAAAAATTGCCCACAGAAGAAGTATTCAAACATGCAGAATACAACTGGGACTTTCTGCTAGCATCATTCATCCACTTTAGTGCTAAGTAAATCCTCAATTTTACCTACAGTTATATGCGCAAGACCACTTGGCACAAGCCAATTCTTATTTAATTATCAGCTTCTTAATGGATTCTACAGGCAGTTATATATTAATTTGTACTTAGCTGTTTTTCACGTATCTTTTCAAATTGTTTGTTCAATTATGGTGAAGAGTTCAAATACCAGAGGAAATAAACCAACAATTAAGAAGTCAACAGCAAGAAAGGAAGTCAGACAAAGTTTTTAATATAAAGGGTAATATATTTATACAATAAGCTACCTGGTAAGGCCATTGAAAAGGTTAGCATAAATGGTTTAAGAGGAAATCAGATCCATTTCTGGAGAAAGAAGGAATTCAGTGTTAAGGCAAGGAGGCAGATAAGGACTGGGAACAATCTAGAGTAAAAATACTTAATTGGTCACAGGCCAATTTCAGTGGGTTGAGAATGGATTTGGCCTGTGTAAATTGGAATTTTAAAAAAATTATTCATTCCTGGGATGTGGGTGTCACTGGCAAGGCTAGCATTTATTGTCCATCCCTAATTGCCCATGAGATGGCAGTCGTTGTAGTGAAGATACTCCGACAGTGCTGTTAGGCAGTGAGTTCCAGGATTTTGACCCAGCGACAAAGAAGGAACAGCGATACATTTCCAAGTCAGCATGGTGTGTAACTTGGAGGGGAACTTGCGGGTGATGGTGTTCCCCTGTGCCTGCTGCACTTGTCCTTCTAGATGGTAGAGGTCACGGGTTTGGGAGGTGCTGCCAAAGAAGCCTTGGAGAGTTACTGCAGTGCATCTTGTAGATAAATAAAAGGGGCTAACATAAAAAAAGAATTCAAAAGTCTAGTAAAAGGAAGGATGGGGCCAATTAGGGACCAAAAAGGAGACCTATTCATGGAAGCAGAGGTACTAAATGAGTACTTTGCATCTGTCTTCAAGGAAAAAGATGCTGCCAAAGTCATAGTGAAAGAGTAGGTAGTAGAGATACTGGGGCCGAAATTCACTGTTGCTGCAAAGACAGTTACTGCGGGGTTTGGGCAGCCAATCGAAAAAAATCGAACGGCCGCTGCGTTCGGTTATTTATTCCTCCCCGAGCCATATTCAGCTCGGGGAGATTCCAGTGAAGTGTACTTCGCCGAAAACAGTGGGGTGAAGCTGCGAAAGGTAGTTCTGCAGCGGTGACCTCAGCTTCGTGCGGGCCGCTAAAAAGCAGCCACACCAGCGATATTGGGCATCCAAAAGGCAGGATTTTTCCTGGCAGTGCCCCCGCACCATATTTCAGTCAGTTCTTAAACGCGACACCGCTGGACTCTTCCCGCGATCGGGTACATTTTTCGTTTTCGTTTCTCAATAAGATAGCACCGGGCATGAGAGACTTTAGCCATAAACAGTGTAAATAAATAGGGGCTCTGTTCATCAGAATTGTTATATATGCAGACTATAGATATACTCTCTGTGTAGCTGCATAAGATGGAGACTTGTTTACCTGATGTACTTGAATAAGGTTTACACTGTGTATATACATGCTGACACCACTAGAGGGTGCAACTGGTGGAGACTGGGGTTTCCTGCCCTGGTGGTAGATGCTGTATAAAAGGGGAGCCACCATGCGGCTGCTTCACTGGAGTTAGGTATAAAGGACCAAGGTCACTATAGTTTGAGTACAACACATTGTCTCATGGAGTCATTCATAAGCACATTACAGACATAATAACTGGTGATGAGAATACGGACTGTCACATGATTATGGCTACCTTTGGCACCCTAAAAGACTTCAGAGGGTGATGATTGGGATGCCTTCACGGAAAGGCTCGAGTTATATTTCATGACAAACGACCTGCCAGGGGAGACGGATGCATCGGTGGAGAAGTGCAAGGCTATATTGCTGACCAGTTGTGGGCCCCGAGGTCTACCGCCTCATCAGGGACTTGCTGGCACCCACGAAGGCCAAGGATAAGACATACGATGAACTGACTGAACTAATTCGCGACCAACTAAAACCAAGAGAGCATCCTCATGGCCAGGCACAGATTCCACACACAACGCAGACCTGAGGGCCAGGAGATTGCAAAATATGCTGCCGACCTCAGGAGACTTGCGGTAACGTGAGATTTTGGCATGCACCTCAACGAAGCATTGCGAGACATTTTCGTTATAGGAATTGGCCACGAGGGCCTCCTTCACAAGCTATTATCTGCCAACACCTCAGTCAACCTGCATAAGGCCATCAGCATCAGTCAGTCGTTCATGCCTCGACCTGCAGCATCAAGCAAATTATTCATCCTGTGGATTCAAACACGGCAAGTACTGTACGCAGAATAGTGCCTTTCACAGGCAAGACTGTAGAATGTGGCTCTGCCCAGGGCAGAAAGCACAGACCTCAGGGTTCCAGAACTCAGAGTTCGCCGAGGAGTGCTAATCAAGTAGCACCATGCTGGCATTGCAGAGGAAATTGTAGGGCTCACCAGTGTCGGTTTGCTGAGTACGTATGCAAAGCCTGTAACATGAAGGGCCATCTCCAGCATATGCGTAAAAGAAATACAACTCACCGTCTAGCAGAGGAGTCGGTAGATGACATTGAATCCAATGGGGAGTATGATGATTTGGCCAGAGGGGCAGCTCAGCCCCAAGAAGAAGTGTATGGAGTGTATACCTGCACCACCGATTGTTCTCCAGTGAAGATGGAAGTCGAGATAAATGGCGTTCCAGTCTTCATGGAAGTGGACACAGAAGCAAGCCAGGATGCCTTTGAGAGGCTATGGAATGAAAAACAACCCAAGCTGGTTCCATAGAAACATAGAAAATAGGTGCAGGAGTAGGCCATTCGGCCCTTCGAGCCTGCACCACCATTCAATAAGATCATGGCTGATCATTCCCTCAGTACCCCTTTCCTGCTTTCTCTCCATACCCCCTGATCCATTTAGCAGTAAGGGGCCATGTCTAATTCCTTATTGAATATATCCAATGAACTGGCATCAACAACTCTCTGCGGCAGGAAATTCCATAGGTTAACAACTCTCTGAAGTTTCTCCTCATCTCAGTCCTAAATGGCCTACCCCTTACCGTAAGGCTGTGTCCCCTTGTTCTGGACTTCCCCAACATCGGGAACAATCTACCCGCATCTAACCTGTCCCATCCCGTCAGAACCTTGTATATTTCTATGAGATCCCCTCTCATCCTTCTAAACTCCAATGTATAAAGTTGATCCAGTCTCTCCTCACGTCAGTCCGGCCATCCCAGGAATCAATCTGGTGAACCTTTGCTGCACTCCCTCAATAGCAAGTTCGTCCTTCCTCAGATTAGGACATCAAAATTGAACACAATATTCCAGCTGAGACCTCACCGCGGCCCTGTACAACTGCAGTAAGACCTCCGTGCTCCTATACTCAAATCCCCTAGCAATGAAGGCCAACATACCATTTGCCGCCTTCACCGCCTGCTGCACCTGTATGCCAGCTTTCAATGACTGATGAACCATGACACCCAGGTCTCGTTGCACCTCCCCTTTTCCTAATCTGCCACCATTCAGATAATATTCTGTATTTGTGTTTTTGCCTCCAAAGTGGATAACCTCACATTTATCCACATTATACTGCATCTGCCATGCATTTGCCCACTCACCTAATCTGTCTAAGTCAACCTGCAGCCTTTCAGCATCCCCCTCACAGCTCACACCGCCACCCAATTTAATGTCATCTACAAACTTGGAGATATTACACTCAATTCCTTCATCCAAATCATTGATGTATATTGTAAAGAGCTGGGATCCCAGCACTGAGCCCTGCGGCACTCCACTGGTCACTGCCTGCCATTCTGAAAAGGACCCGTTTATCCCGACTCTCTGCTTCCTGTCTGCCAACCAGTTCTCTATCCACGTCAGTATATTACCCCCAATACCAAGTGCTTTGATTTTGCACACCAATCTCTTGTGTGGGACCTTGTCAAAAGGCTTTTGACAGTCAAAATAAACCACATCCACTGGTTCTCCCTTGCCCACTCTACTGGTTACATCCTCAAAAAATTCTAGAAGATTTGTCAAGCATGATTTCCCTTTCATAAATCTATGCTGACTTGGACCGATCCTGTCACTGCTTTCCAAATGTGCTGCTATTTCATCCTTAATAAATTGATTCCAACATTTTCCCCACCACTGATGTCAGGCTAACCAGTCTATAATTACACGCTTTCTCTCTCCCTTTTTAAAAAGGTGTGTTACATTAGCTATCCTCCAGTCCATCGGAACTGATCCAGAGTCGATAGACTGTTGGAAAATGATCACTAATACATCCACTATTTCTAGGGCCACTTCCTTAAGTTCTCTGGGATGCAGACTATCAGGCCCTGGGGATTTATCAGCCTTCAATCCCATCAATTTCACGAACACAATTTCCTGCCTAATAAGGATATCCTACAGTTCCTCCTTCTCACTAGACCCTCGGTCCTCTCGTACTTTCGGAAGGTTATTTGTGTTTTCCTTCGTGAAGACAGAACCAAAGTATTTGCTCGATTGGTCTGCCATTTCTTTGTTCCCCATTATAAATTCACCTGAATCCGACTGCAAGGGGCCTACTTTTGTCTTCACTAATCTTTTTCTCTTCACATATCTACAGAAGCTTTTGCATTCAGTTTTTATGTTCCTAGCAAGCTTCTTCTCGTACTCTATTTTCCCCCTCTTAATTAAACCCTTTGTCCTCTTCTGCCAGTCTACTCTAGCCAATTCACGCCTCGAACCATCAAAGTTACCTTTCCTTAATTTCAGGACCCTAGTTTCCGAATTAACTGTGTCACTCTCCATCCTAATAAAAGAATTCTACCATGTTACAGTAACTCTTTCTCAAGGGGTCTCGCACAACAGATTGCTAATTAGTCCTTTCTCATTACACATCACCCAGTCTAGGATGGCCAGCTCCCTGGTTGGTTCCTCGACATATTGGTCTAGAAAACCTTCCCTAATGCACTCCAGGAAATCCTCCTCCACCACATTGCTACATGTTTGATTAGCCCAATCAATATATATATTAAAGTCACCCATGATAACTGCTGTACTTTTATTGCATGCATCCCTTATTTCTTGTTTGATGCTGTCCCCAACCTTACTACTACTGTTTGGTGGTCTGTACACAACTCCCACTAGTACAGGAAAAGTTGCGCACCTACACCAAGGAGCTGATCCCAGTCCTTGGTAGTGTGGATGCAAGTGTAATCCATAATGGCGTGATGCACAAGTTACCCCTGTGGATTGTTGCAGGTGATGGTCCAACGCTACTCGGAAGAAGTTGGATGGGGACGATCCAGTGGAAATGGGAAGACCTCTTCACTCCAGCAAGTGATGTCCCCCGTGCTCAGAGGCAGAGCAAAACCTCACCTTCGCTTGGGCCAGGCACCAGAGAATAGACCAGCGCAGCACCCGAGGCACAGACCATCCATCATGACTGCGTGGCAATGATCTGACCGGAACGACCTAAAAGTACCTTCCCAGCTCCAGTGGCAGGACTCCTGGGCAGGAAGATCAAATTCACAGGCACTCTACCAGCTTTTGTGGCAGAATCGCAGGAGAGAAGGATCAAGGCAGTCGACCTCGAGGACAGAGGCAAGATGGTGTCCCTGCTGCAGCGAGGTGCAGCATGACATGGCAGGGTTCTCTTAAAGGAGACCTGCAACCAACTGAACTTAGAGACATTGTATGCATGACAATCAATGTAACAAACCAATTAAGAATGTAAAGAACAAAATGTTGCGAGATGTCGGGAATGGAGTGTCTCCAAAAGTTGCAAGTGAGCGAATTCGGGTGAGTAAAGGCACTGATCCTGATGCCCTGCCCCAGGTCTATCAACCACCTGATGGCACTATTTGCTACGGAACTGGAAACGGAAACGGCATCAATACGCGCAGTCGGCCGCCAACCGGGTGGAGACGGTGCAGCCCCTAGACCCAGTCACTACCTCGGCCATGTCCGGGGGCGAAAAGTCAGAACCAACGAGCTCCCCAAACGGGACCTGGAACAGCCAGGTTCCTAACACCGTTAGAGAGGAGGCAGAAGATTCTGCAGCTTTTAAAGGAGGACAGGGAGGCCACGCACATCTGTGTCTCTGCCCACCACTAGACAACGGCAAAGGCCCCGAGTCCTCGCAAGGTGAGCGAACGTAGCCCACCCCGCTAGCAGGGGGCGCAGCGCTGTCATCAGACAACACAGACCCCGTCCGGTTGCTCTGGAACTAGTGTCCTTGCATACCTGTACTGCTACCTCAGTACTGACCATGACTGAACCATGAATGCAATCTACTCAATCCTGGCGCACGACCGTGAAACATAACAAATGTAAGTCACTGAACCAAGCTGTCATGATACAAATTGTAAAAAAGAATGTTTTTTTTCTTCCCTTCTTTGTACTTGCACTATGTCTCATGCTGTATGTTAATGAAACAGGCCAGATGCATGATCTCACTGCGGGGGGGGGGGGGAAATGGATGCATGTAGCCATGGACACACACATGGATCACACCCAGAACCCACTGGAACCTCCACTGCATCATCAAACCATCCAAATTGGTAACCACTACCCAACGTTGTGGCAAAAGGACTTGGGGGTTAACAGGGAGAGAGCCAAGCCAAAGCACAGCCAAGGTGCAAGGGCTATTGGCACTTAAGTCTGGGGAGAGCTAAGCCAAAGGACATAGTGCAAAGGTAATTGGCACAAAGGACTTGGGGGAGAGTGATGTTATATATGCAGACTATAGATATATCTCTGTGTAGTCACTGTATAGTTGCATAAGATGAAGACTGTTTACCTGATGTACTTTCAATAAGGTTTACACTGTGTATAAACATGCTGGCACCACTAGAGGGTGCAACTGGTGGAGACCAGGGTTTCCTGCCCTGGTGGCAGGGGCTGTATAAAAGGGGAGCCACCATGTGGCTGCCTCACTCTGGAGTTAGGAATAAAGGACCAATGTCACTCCAGTTTGAGTACAACACATTGCCTCGTGGTGTCATTCATAAGTACATTACAGACATAATAGGAACAAAGAAGGTTAAGAGGAGATAGGATGGAGGTCTAAAAACACATGAGGATTTTGAGAAGGTAAGGTAGGAAAAAATATTTCCACTTATCAGTGAGTAATTTATTGTAAGGCATAAATTGAAGATCATCACTATAAGAATGAGGGGAGAGGTTAGGTAAAATTCTTTAGAAACATAGGAATTGTTAGACAAGAGACTGACATCCATTTACTTCAACTTCTACTAACCTGGCAGTTGCAGGTATAATAAAGGAATGGATTTTTCTTGCCTCCATTGAACCTGCTGAGTGCTGCTCAGAGGTTTTGAGACTTTGAGGACTTTCAGGTCTGACTCTTTCATAGAGGCCTGTAGGCCTCATTCTGAGCTCCAGAGACCTGCTTGGCAGGGTTCACTCTGAGGATGTGATCAATGTTGGGAGGGCAACACCTGGTACACCTGGTCAGATGCAGGGCAGCACACAGGAGAAGGCGTTGCCATCAGCACCGTGCAGAGAGGCAGCAGGCAAGGGAGGCAGCAGCTATGATTCGTTCATTCTGTGCCAGAACAGTGTGCCCACCATCTTCACCGGCCCAAATCAGGATTGTGGTTGGCTGTTTGGGGACAAGGGATATCCCCTGTCCACTTGGCTGCTCACTCCACTGCAGAACCCCAAGACAGGGCCAGAGCATGCATACAATGAGACACTCATTGTGCCACCAGGTGCATCATCAAGCAGTGCATAGGCATCCTTAAGCAGAGTTTCAGTGCTTGGACTGCTCTGGTGGCACCTTGCAATGCTCTCCACAACAGGTCTCCATAATCATCATGATCTGCTGCATGCTGCACAACCTGGCCATCATGAGGGGATAGCCGCTGGAGGTCGAGCCAGCAGTACCACTTGAGGAGGATCCCCATCGCCCCAGAGCTAGGAGGCATCGTCCCCATCACAAACCCTGGAAGGGAGGTGCAGCTGCGTCTCATAGCTGGCTCGATTCAGATAATCCCATCCACATTTGACTATTCAGGACCCACTTTCAATGGCCATCGTAATGAATCTCATAACACAGAATTGCCCACTCCCAAGTGAAATACCTGGCCAGATATATGTACTAAAAATAAAGTTTTATCAAATTATCTAAATCACTGCAAAAATAGACCATAAAGAACAATATAATAATACTGCATTTTTTACCCCTGTGCATCTCACTATATCACATGTTATTCATGACTACCCTAACACCATGTGTCTGCCAGGTCTCTCCATGTCAGGAAACAGTATTATTATTATTCTTCTTCTGTCCTCCACACCATCCATCAGTGCCCAGCTCCATATCCGTTGGCACTCCTTGCATTTCTTACACCAGCCATCCTTCCAAACTCTTTCCTCTCTCTCAGTGCCTTGCTGCAAACCCTCGCCTTTAAAAAGGCCAGAAAGCAGCTGGCTCGTTAGAAACCCTTACCTGCATGCTGAATTTCTCAGTGGTCATAACGCTCCAATTAAGATAGCCATACTGCTGAAAAAAACACTTTGGAAGGGTTCATTAGCGCTGAATATGGAATGGCCCAGCACAAAATAGTTTTGCCGCTAATGGCCCCAAAAAGGAAGGGGGAGCATCAGCTTTACAGCAGTACTGAATTTTGGGCCCACTGGATGGGATAAAAATTGGTAAAGAGGAAATACTAGAAAGGCTGGCTGTATTAAAGTGGATAAGTCACCAGGACCGAGTGGGATTCATCTTAGCATACTGAAGGAAGTTAAGGTGGAAATTTCGTAGATACTGGCCATAATTTTCCAATCCTCATTAGATACAAGAGTCATGCCAGGGGTCTGGAAAATTTCAAATGTTATACCCTTGTTCAAAAAAGTGTGGATTAATTAAGGGAAGCCAGCACAGATTTGTTAAAGGCAAATTGTGTTTAACTAACTTAATTGAATTTTTTGATGAGGTAACTGTTATGTATGTAATCAGCATTCTACTGCCACCAGAGGGCGCATCTGTTGGAGTTCCAAGGGATCCCAGCATCCCTTGGGAGCACTGCAAATAAGCAGGCCCCCATGCTGTGCCAGCACTCTAGAGTCAAAATAAAGAGACTAAGGTCACACTTACTCAAGTCTACAGTACTCAGTCACATTGTTTTTTTTGAGACATAACAACTAGTGATTAGTAATAGATAACGAACCATCACGTGAAAATGCAGAAAACTGTTGATATCCTGGAGAAATTTTCAGAAGATAATGATTGGAAAGCCTTCGTTGAGTGACTCGACCAATACTTTGTGGTCAACAAGCTGGAAGGGAATGAGAACGCTGCCAAACTAAGGGCGATTCTCCTCACTGTCTGCGGGCCAACAACCTATGGCCTCATGAAGAATCTTCCTGCTCCGGTGAAACCAACAACGAAATCATATGAAGAACTGAGTATGCTGGTTCTGGAGCACCTAAGTCCAAAGGAGAGCGTTCTGATGGCAAGGTATCGATTTTATACATGTTAGCGGTCTGAAGGCCAGGAAGTGGCGAGCTACGTCGCCGAACTAAGGCGCCTTGCAGGACATTGCGAATTTGGTGGATTCCTGGAGCAAATGCAATGAGACTTTTTTGTGCTTGGCATTGACCATGAGGTTATCCTTCGCAAACTATTGACTGTTGAAACACCAAACCTGAGCAAAGCCATAACGATAGCCCAGGCATTTATGTCCACCAGCGATAACACCAAACAAATATCACAGCAAAAAGATGCATCGGCAAGGACTGTACACAAAGTAACGTCGTTTTCTGGCAGGAATGCATATGGCAGAATGTATACACCTGCAGCTGCACGACCTCAGATGACTCAGAGTCCGCCATCAAGTGTGAAAATGTGAGGCACTGCGAAGGTGATCATCGAACCCACCAATGCTGCTTCAAACACTATGCGTGCAAGGGCTGTGGAACAATGGGACACCTCCAGCGAATGTTCAGACGAGCTGCAAACCCTGCAAACCACCACATTGCAGAGGAAGACCGATCCATGGCAGATCAAACTGAACTAGAGACTCGAACCGAGGAGACAGAAGTGTATGGGGTACACACCTTCACCACGAAATGCCCACTGATCATGTTAAAAGTTGAACTGAACGGAATTCCGGTATCCATGGAATTGGATACGGGTGCAAGTCAGTCATGAGCAAAAAGGCCTTCGAGAGGCTGTGGTACAACAAGGCACAAAGGCCCAAGCTGAGCCCTATTCATACCAAGCTGAGAACTTACACTAAAGAGCCGATCCCTGTAAATGGTAGTGCAGCAGTAAAAATCTCCTATGATGGAGCAGTGCATGAACTACCACTATGGATTGTATCAGGAGATAGCCCCACACTGTTCGGCAGAAGCTGGCTGGGAAAAATCCGCTGGAACTAGGATGACATCCGAGCGCTTTCATCTGTCGACGACGCCTCATGTGCCCAGGTTTTGAGCAAGTTCCCGTTGTTGTTTGAGCAAGGCATCGGAAATTTCTCTGGGGTGAAGGTGCAGATCCACTTGGTTCCCGGTACACGACCCATTCCACCACAAGGCACGTGCGGTGCCATACATGATGCGAGAGAAAGTGGAGATCGAGCTGGACAGGCTGCAACAAAAGGGCATCATCAAGCCGGTTGAGTTCAACGAGTGGGCCAGTCCAATTGTTCCGGTTCTCAAGGGCGATGGCACGGTCAGAATGTGTGGGGACTATAAAGTATCGATTAACCGTTTTTTGCTGCAGGACCAGTACCCGCTACCCAAGGCAGACGACCTATTTGCGATGCTGGCAGGAGGGAAGACATTCACCAAGTTGGACCTGACCACAGCCTACATGACGCAGGAGATGGCAGAATCTTCGAAAGGCCTCACCTGCATTAACATGCACAAAGGTCTGTTCATCTACAATAGATACCCGTTTGGGTTTCGATCGGCCACGGCTATTTTTCAAAGAAACATGGAGAGTCTGCTAAGGTCGTTTCCGCGCACCATGGTTTTCCAGGACGACATATTGATCGCAGGTCGGGACACCATCAAACACTTGCGGAACCTGGAAGAGGTTCTAAGTCGGCTAGATCGTGTGGGACTCGGGTTGAAATGCTCGAAGTGTGTTTTCCTGGTGCCAGAGGTTGAGTTCTTAGGGAGATGAATCACGGCACATGGCATTAGATCCACCGAAGCCAAGACGGAGGCCATCAAGAACGCACCGCGACCACCGAATTTGACGGAGCTGCGGTCGTTCCTGGGACTCCTCAATTATTTTGGTAATTTCCTACCCGGGTTAAGCACCTTGCTAGAACATCTACATTTGTTGCTACGCAAGGGAGATGACTGGGTATGGAGGAAATCACAAGACACTGCTTTTGCGAAAGCCAGAAATCTGTTATGTTCCAACAAACTGCTTGTTCTGTATGATCCATGTAAACGTTTAGTGCTAGCTTGTGATACATCTTCGTATTGGGTCGGGTGTGTGTTACAACAAGCAAACGAATCGGAAACATTGCAACCGGTCACTTATGCATCCAGGAGTTTGTCCAAGGCCGAAAGGGCCTACAGCATGATCGTACAGCCTGCAGACTTGCTCTTAATGATGGATGCATTTGAAAACAAAAAGTCACCTGTTACAGCCCGCCAGATCAGGACCTAGACCAGCCAGGATCCTTTACTGTTCCTTGTAAAAAAAACTGTGTCCTCCATGGGAGCTGGTCCAGCGTCCCAGCGGAGGTGCATGAAGAGATCAAGCCATTCCAGCAGCGCAAAGACAAAATGTCCATACAGGCGGACTGTCTTTTGTGGAGTAATCGCACGGTTTTGCCGAAGAAAGGTAGGGAAACGTTCATACACAACCTACACAGTACCCACCCAGGCACAGTAATGATGAAAGCTATAGCCAGATCCCATGCGTGATGGCCCGGCATCGACTCAGATTTGGAGTCTTGCATGCGCCAATGCAACACTTACTCTCAACTGAGCAATGCACCCAGGGAGGCACCGCTAATTTGTGGTCATGGCCCTCCAACCTGTGATCTAGGATCCACGTTGACTTCGCTGGCCCATTTCTAGGCAAAATGTTTTTGGTTGTTGTGTATGTTTATTCAAAATGAATTGAATGTGTAATAATGTATGTAAGCACACCCACTGCCACCATCGAAAGCCTACGAGCCGTGTTTGCCATGCATGGCCTGCCTGATGTCCTTGTCAGCAACAATGGGCTGTGCTTCACCAGCGCTGAATTCAAGGTATTCATGACCCGGACAGGTTAGGTGAGTGGGCAAATGCATGGCAGATGCAGTATAATGTGGATAAATGTGAGGTTATCCACTTTGGTGGCAAAAACAGAGAGGCAGAATATTATCTGAATGGTGACAGATTAGGAAAAGGGGAGTTGCAACGAGACCTGAGTGTCATGGTACATCAGTCATTGAAAGTTGGCATGCAGGTACAGCAGGCGGTGAAGAAGGCAAATGGCATGTTGGCCTTCATCGCGAGAGGATTTGAGTGTAGGAGCAGGGAGGTCTTGCTGCAGTTGTACAGGGCCTTGGTGAGGCCACTCCTTGAATATTGTGTACAGTTTTGGTCTCCTAATCTGAGGAAGGACATTCTTGCTATTGAGGGAGTGCAGCGAAGGTTCACTAGACTGATTCCCAGGATGTCAGGACTGACATATGAAGAAAGACTGGATCGACTAGGCTTATATTTACTGGAGTTTAGAAGAATGAGAGGGGATCTCATAGAAACATATAAAATTCTGACAAGATTGGACAGGTTAGATGCAGGAAGAATGTTGCCGATGTTGTGGAAGTCCAGAACCAGGGATCACAGTCTAAGGATAAGGGGTATGCCATTTAGGACCGAGATGAGGAGAAACCGCTCAGAGAGTTGTGAACCTGTGGAATTCTCTACCACAGAAAGCTGTTGAGGCCAGTTCATTAGATATATTCAAAAGGGAGTTAGATGTGGCCCTTATGGCTAAAGGGATCAAGGGGTATGGAGAAAAAGCAGGAATGGGATACTGAAGTTCCGTGATCAGCCATGATCATATTGAATGATGTCGACGGGCTGAATGGCCCACTCCTGCACTTATTTTCTATGTTTCTATGTTTCGATGCAGTGGGATCAAGCACGTCACATCTGCCCCATTCAAGCCTGCATCTAACGGCCAGGCAGAATGGGCAGTCCAAACCATCAAGAAAAGCTTGAAATGCATGTCGGAAGGCTCCCTGCAGACCCGAGTCCTGCTCAGCTACCACAAGACCCCAGTCGCTCACCGGTGTTCCCCCTGCTGAACTGCTCATGAACAGGGCACTCAAAACAAGGCTCCCTCTAGTCCACCCTGACCTCCATGATCATGTCGAGGGCAAACGGCATCAACAACGCATGTACCATGATCACACAAATTTGTCACACGATATTGAAGTCAATGACTCTGTATTTGTACTCAACTATGGACATGGTTCCAAATGGCTTGCTGGCACTGTCGCAGCCAAAGAAGGGAGTAGGGTGTTTGAGGTCAAACTTGCAAATGGACTAACTTGCAGAAAGCATTTGGACCAAACCAAACTGCGATTCACAGACAGCCACGAGCAACCTGAAGAGGACACCACCAACTTCGATCCTCCGATCCACACACAAGTGGCAACCGACATCATGGGTTGACCACGAAGCTGAACTCATCATCCCCAGCAGCCCAGCAAGGCCAGCTGCGCAGCAGCCCAGCAAAGGCCGAACCAACTCATCTGCACCTGTGTTTGTACCAAGACGATCAACTAGGGAGTGGAAAGCCCTAGATTGTCTCTCCCTGTAAATAAGTGTACTATTGACTTTTGGGGGGAGTGATGTTATGTATGCAACATCTTGTAACCAGCATTCTACCGCCACCAGAGGGCGCACCTGGAGCCCCAAGGGATCCCAGCATCATATAAGCAGGCCTCCCATACTGTGCCAGCACTCTGGAGTCAGAATAAAGAGACTAAGGTCACACTTACTCAAGTCTACAGTACTTAGTCACATTGCTTTATTTGAGACATAATAGTAACAGAGAAAGTTGATGAGGGTAATGTGGTTGACGTGATGTATATGGATTTCCAAAAGGCATTTGATAAAGTGCTACCTAATAGGATTGCCAGCAAAGTTGATGCCCATGGAAAAAAGGGACAGTGGCAGCATTGATACGAAATTGGCTAAGTGACAGGAAACAGAGAATAGTGGTGAACAGTTGTTTTTCAGACTGAAGGAAAGTATACAGTGATGCTCCCCAGGGGTCTGAACTAGAACCACTGCTTTTCTTGATGTATAGTAACGACTTGGACTTGTGTGGACAGAGCACAATTTCAAAATTTGCAGATGACATAAAACTTGAAAGTATAGTGAACAGTGAGGAGAATAGTGACAGACTTCAAGAAGACATAGACAGGCTGGTGAAATGGGCAGAACCATGGCAGATGAAATTTAACGCAGAAAAGTGCAAAGTCTTCTTCTTCCGTATGGTAGTAGAAAAGCAAATAAAATGTCACTATCTAAGTCAGATATCCAGGCCAAAGCTTCCAGTGTAACATCGTGGATATCTTGTAGACTGCCTGCGAATGATGCGCTCCAGGGTCTGATTAGGAGCTCCAAATTCGCATGATGGGGATGCTTTAATCTTTCCATTTATGGAGAAGGTGGCAGCATCTACCATGACCGGTTCTGAGGTGGTTGATGGTTGTCCACTATTTGTGTGGAAGGTTTGATCCTTCAGGTTGTACTGTGGAGACCTCTATTAGGAATCCATTCCGTATGTCACAGTTCTTCCAAACATTTTCTCATCAAGGCTGAGGGGAGATCACTGAATGGCTTCGGCGACAGTCCAAAATGGCCTTCTAGATTTGAGATGGGTTAGTAGTAGGTACTACAAATCAACCTGGATTGGCATGTCTTTGCTGGTGTAGCGGGTTATTCTTTAGAGACTGCATATTTGTGGCATAGCTATGGTGGTGTGATATTTGCAATCACGGACAGCCAAGGTGTTGATGTCGATAAAAGCGTCCTGATTATAATTCTCATCATGGATTTGACATGTGGACTTGATAGCCATGCCAGAGAAGAGTATTTTGCTGTAGAGTATACCAGGGCAAGTGCTGTGGTATGGAGGGTTTGAGGGTTTAAGCGTCACATAAAAGGTTACTGCACAAGGTAAGAGCTCACGGAGTTGAGGGTAATATATTAGCATGGATAGAAGATTGGCTAACTAACAGAAAACAGTCAGGATAAATGGGTCATTTTCCGGTTGGCAAAGAGTAACTAGTGGGGTGCCACAGGGATCGGTGCTGGGGCCTCAGCTATTTACAATCTATATTAATGACTTGGATGAAGGGACCGAGTGTAATGTAGCCAAGTTTGCTGAAGATACAAAGATTGGTGGGAAAACAAGCTGTGAGGAGGACACAAAAAATCTGCAGAGAGATATAGACAGGCTACATGAATGGGCAAAAATCTGGCAGATGCAGTATAGTGTACGGTTATCCACTTTGGCAGTAAAAAATAGAAAAGCAAATTACAATTTAAATGGAGAAAAATTGCAAAATGTTACAGTAGAGAGGAACCTGGGGGTCCTTGTGAATGAAACACAAAAAGTTAGTATGCAGGTACATCAAGTAATCAGGAAGGCAAATGGAATGTTGGCCTTTATTGCAAGGGGATAGAGTATAAAAGCAGAGAATTCCTACTACAACTGTACAGGGTATTGGTAAGGCCACATCTAGAGTACTGTGTATAGTTTTGCTCTCCGTATTTAAGGAAGGATATACTTGCATTGGAGGCTGTTCAAAGAAGGTTCACTAGGTTGATTCTGGAGATGAGGGGGTTGACTTATGAAGATAGGTTGAGTAGAGTAGACCTATACACATTGGAGTTCAGAAGAATGAGAGGTGATCTTATTGAAACATATAAGATAATGAGGGGGCTCGACAATGTGGATGCAGAGAGGATATTTCCACTCATAGGGGAAACGAAAACTAAGGGGCATAGTCTCAGAATAAGGGGCCGCCTATTTAAAACTGAGATGAGGAGGAATTTCTTCTCTGAGGGTTGTAAATTTATGGAATTCTCTGCCCCAGAGAGCTGTGGAGACTGGGTCATTGAATATATTTAAGGTGGAGATAGACAGATTTTTGAGCAATAAGGGAGTAGAGTCCATGATCAGATCAGCCATGATTTTATTGAATGGCAGAGCAGACTCGATGGACCTAATGGCCTAATCCTGCTCCTACTTCTTATGTTCTTATCCTGGCCGAAGCTGTATCTCTTTTGGGATATTTATTTGCATAATAGCTCACTGCACTCTGGGACGGTTCTCAGAGACTGGAAGGAGGCTAATGCAATCCCCATCGTTAAAAGGTAGACAAAATGGACCGAGTTAACTATTAGTTTGACAATAATAGGAAAGATGCTTAAGGGAGTCATTAAAGATCCAATATATGATTACTTAGAGAGGGACATATTAGAAACTCCCAACATGGCTTCGAAAAAGTCATGTCTCACAAATTTGATTGTATTTTTGGAAGAAGTCACCAAGATGGTGGATGCCCAGTAGGCATTGTCTACTTAGTCTTCCAAAAAGCTTTTGACATGGTACAACACAAGAGGCTTATCTACAAGATTGAAGCCTTTGGTATTAGTGATAATATATTGAGCTGGATTAAGAACTGGCTGGAAGGCTGTAGGCAGAAAATAGTTATAGATGGATTTGGATGTGTATGAAGACCGGTCATCAATGGTGTCCAGCAGGGATGGGTGTTGGGACCGTTGCTGTTTACTATTGTTATTAATGATCTAGATGTAGGTGTCAGGCACACGATCTGCAAGTTTGCGGATGATACTATGATTTGTGCAAGTGCCAGGACTAGACGCTGCTCGACTGCTTCAGGCAGATCTTGATGTGTTGGGGGCTTGTGACTGGCAAATGATATTTAACTTGGAAAAGTGTAGTGTTATGCATGTGGGCAGGGTTAATGCTGAAAATACATACATCCTTCAGGGAAAAGCATTAAATCAGGTGGACAAAGAAAGAGATCTGTGCGTTCTAGTAATTAGACCTCTAAAGGCTCATGAGCAATGCCGTGAAGGCATAGCTAGAATGAATAGGGCATTTATAAGACAATTGAGTACAAGACAAAGCATACTATTTTGACCTTGTACAAGACCTTGGCCAAGGCTCATTTGGAATACTGAGTTCAGTTTTGACCTCCTCACATGGTGGCTGACATTGAGGGTTTGGAAAGGGTGCAGTGGCGGGCCATGAGCTTAATTCCCAGTTTGAAGCATCTTAGTCATCAAGGTGGGCTAAAAGAGTTAGGGCCCGAGTTTGGTGAGATCTAAGTTCCACCCAAGTACTGTCGAAAGGACACTAAGATCCTGACGGTACTTTGGGCGGAAGTTTCGTGAACAAATGTGGGAAAAACCACCCAGCGGAAAAAATGGGCCTTGCACGCCGATTCTGGGCGACGGCGGACGGTAGGTCTCATTCTGGGTGGCAAATGCAATCGTTGACAAAGTACTGCCAAGGTTAGAGTTGGGCCCAGTGAGGGGGAATAGCTAAAATAAAAAAATTTCAAAACAATTTAAAAAACACCAAAAGTTCTTCAGAGGACCCCATCCACCTAAATCCCTGCAAAAGAAATAAAGAAAAGAAATGCACTAACCATTTTTTGCAGGTCTTCATACTTACCATTCTGATAAGACCTGCCTCCCTGCGGCGGTCTCTTCTGCTGCTGGAGTGGAGGACTGCCCGGACCAAACTGGTAATGCAGCGGGTGGGCGGACTCTTTTGGGTTTTGCACGCCGGCGCACACCAGCGGATGCCAGCGGTTGCTCCCCAGCAGTCTTCTCTCCCCACCGGCGTGAGGACCTGACGGAACTCGCTCGGAGGGGATAGCACCCAAGAAACATCGAGCCTGACGAGTTTTTCTCAAAAGCAGCTGGCAGTGAGTCGACCAAACCCTTAGGACTTTACACTTTAGAGAAGCCTAGACTTAGGGATGATCTGATCAAGGTTTATAAGATGATGAAGGGAATAGATTGTGTTTGAGTTGACAGTTTGTTCCAATTAAATAAATTAGGGAGGATCAGGGTTCACAATTTTGAGCTGGACAAGACCATATCTACGTTAGATGTCAGGAGATGGTTCTTTCTCCCAGAGAATAGTGGACCTCTGGAACAGGCTGCCAGCTCGTCTGGTGGAAGCCGATTCGCTGAATTGCTTCCAACAAGAGATGGACCTGTTTCTGGCTGGGACGAAGATCACCTCCTACAAATTTGACATATGAGTCAAAATGATCTTATTTATGATGTAAATCTGCTTCAGTATCATGATTTGTTTTGTCTGCAAAGACATTAGACATTAGGATCCTCGCATTCTTGTGTTTGCTACAAATGGGAGAAAAGTATGTTTTAGGCCATTTTAACAAAATTGCCTGAATACTTAAGTGGCAATGAAGAGTGAGGTACAGAAAAGTAGCAGCCAATTACAACACATCAATAATAAATATCTTTTCAAACCTCCAAAGCAGCTAAGAAGCCACTTGACCTATATAAATTTCAAAAAGTCTTAAGAATTCATTGCTGCATAGAATTATTAGGGCCAGAATGATTTCCTGGATTAGTTTTGACCGCCTCGTGTGGTTGGATAGGAATTTTCCAGATTTTGTTCCCACAGTTGGCCTGGGTTTTTATCTGTTCTTTTGCCTCTCCGAGGAGATCGCAAGATTTTGTATAAGGTAGAGAGTGTATATATTGTGATACACAAAGTTACACAATTGTGAGGGGCAGACCGGATTAAAGGTCTTTTCCTGTCATTGCTCGTACGTTCGTATATTAGCTGTTAGAAGGTCAAAAGGAAGAAATTCTCTTATCCAGTTCAAATATATAAAATCATATATAATTATTTTACAGTCAGTAAACTTCACATACCATAGTTAAGTAAAGAATCCCACATGGGAAATAACTAGGTAATCGTGTCCTTTTCACAATTTTTTTTTTGCACTACATAACTTCCTCGTTTCTCACCATATTTAGGGCTTTATTTTCGCCACCATTGGGCACTGTTTTTTTGCTGTCAGCTGATTTTTTTTTAGCAATCATGATTTTGCAACTTTCCTCAAAGTTTGTACCCTGATGGCAACTGTCAGCGCCGTAATTTTTGCACGCTAGATTTTTTGACGCAGGTCTGGATGAAAACTGATTTCTGCGCCGTTTATGGCCATTTAACCGATTGTCGCCAACAACGATTTTTTCACGGAGGCGCATAATGGCCTTAAGTACCAATCAGAAAAACCCCACGTTAACTTAAGGAAATCAGCGCTGAATATATTTCTGAGTTTTTGGAGCGAGGTAAGAAGACAATTTAAAACACAAATTCATGATGATTTTTGGAAAATAACTCGGAAAGTTAATTTTTCCCACAGAATGTTTTTGAGAGTGGACAAATTGCAACTCCACCCCACCACAGAATCTCTGCTCATGGGACTCCAGGCACGGGTCGTAGGAGTGCTGGCCGGCCAGCGGCAGGATCTTGGCGCTTGGATTCCACCATCACCCCACCGGGCTTCTTTCCAACCTGAGCGTCAATCTCCTGTTTTTCTGGCCGGCCAAGGAAATGACCTTGCCGGCATGCACTTTGAACTGTGCATCAGAGATGGCACAGCAGCAAACATGCGCCTTTCGACAAAAGCTATGAATGGTGCCATAAATCACTGTGCATTGCGTCTCCATAGAGACAGAGCCGAGTGTTGCACATGCGCAGACCAGGGTGTGGTCCGTTCTACTAGGATGTCATCCAGCAAAGATGTGAGTGCTTCAGTAAGTACTGTCTCACAATAACAAGAATAACAAAATTAAGAATAATAATTATGGGTGCAACTATTATTATGCCTCATGTCATAAGGTTAATTTGCATGCATGCCATGCAGAGATGATGGATAAGCGAGAAGGGGGACCTGAGGGTAATCCTTATTAGTCAGGAAATTGTGTTGGGGAAATTGAAGGGACTGAAGGCCGATAAATCCCCAGAGCCTGATAGTCTGCATCCCAGAGTATTTAAGGAAGTGGCCCGAGAAATAGTAGATGTATTAATGGTCATTTCCCAACATTCCATGGACTCTGGATCAGTTCCTATTGATTGGAGGGTAGCTAATGTAACCCCACTTTAAAAAAAAAAGGAGGGAGAGAGAAAACAGGGAATTATAGACCGGTTAGCCTGACATCGGTGGTGGGGAAAATGCTGAAGTCAATTATTAAAGATGTAATAACAGCGCACCTGGAAAGCAGTGACAGGATCGGTCCAAGTCAGCATGGATTTATGAAAGGGAAATCATGCTTGACAAATCTTCTGGAATTTTTTGAGGATGTAACTAGTAGAGTGGACAAGGGAGAACCAGTGGATGTGGTGTGCTTGGACTTTCAAAAGGCTTTTGACAAGGTCCCACACAAGAGATTGGTGTGCAAAATCAAATCACATGGTATTAGGGTAATATACTGCCGTGGATAGAGAACTGGTTGGCAGACAGGAAGCAGAGAGTCGGGAGAAATGGGTCCTTTTCAGAATGGCAGGCAGTGACTAGTGGGGTGCCGCAGGGCTCAGTGCTGGGACCCCAGCTCTTTATAATATACATCAATAATTTAGATGAAGGAATTGAGTTTGCAGATGACACTAAACTGGGTGGCGGTGTGAGCTGTAAGGAGAACGCTAAGAGGCTGCAGGGTGACTTGGACAGGTTAGGTGAGTGGGAAAATGCATGGCAGGTGCAGTATAATGTGGATAAATGTTAGGTTATCCACTTTGGGGGAAAAAACGCAAAGACAGAATATTATCTGAATGGCAGCAGATTAGGGAAAGGGGAGGTGCAACGAGACCTGGGTGTCATGAACATCAGTCATTGAAAGTTGGCATATAGGTGCAGCAGGCGGTGAAGAAGGCAAATGGTATGTTGGCCTTCATAGCTAGGGGATTTGAGTATAGGTGCAGGGAGGTCTTACTGCAGTTGTACAGGGCCTTGGTGAAGCCTCAGCTGGAATATTGTGTTCAGTTTTGGTCTCCTAATCTGAGGAAGGACATTCTTGCTATTGAGAGAGTGCAGCAAAGGTTCACCAGACTGATTCCCGGGATGGCAGAAAACAGAGAGTCGGGATAAATGGGTCCTTTTCAGGTTGGAAATTGGTGGTTAGTGGTGTGCCACAAGGATCGGTGCTGGGACCACAACTGTTTACAATATACATAGATGACCTGGAGATGGGGACAGAGTGTAGTGTAACAAAATTTGCAAATGACACAAAGATTAGTGGGGAAGCGGGTTGTGTAGAGGACACAGAGAGGCTGCAAAGAGATTGAGATAGATTAATCGAATGGGCTAAGGTTTGGCAGATGGAATACAATGTAGGAAAATGTGAGGTCATCCATCTTGGAAAAAAACACAGTAAAAGGGAATATTATTTGAATGGGGAGAAATTACAACATGCTGCGGTGCAGAGGGACCTGGGGGTCCTTGTGCATGAATCCCAAAATGTTAGTTTGCAGGTGCAGCAGGTAATCAGGAAGGCGAATGGAATGTTGGCCTTCATTGCGAGAGGGATGGAGTACAAAAGCAGGGAGGTCCTGCTGCAATTGTACAGGGTATTGGTGAGGCCGCACCTGGAGTACTGCATGCAGTTTTGGTCACCTTACTAAAGGAAGGATATACTAGCTTTGGAGGGGGTACAGAGACGATTCACTCGGCTGATTCCGGAGATGAGGGGGTTATCTTATGATGATAGATTGAGTAGACTGGATCTTTACTCGTTGGAGTTCAGAAGAATGAGGGGTGATCTTGTAGAAGCATTTAAAATAATGAAAGGGATAGACAAGATAGAGGCAGAGAGGTTGTTTCCACTGGTCGGGGAGACTAGAACTAGGGGGCACAGCCTCAAAATATAGGGGAGCCAATTTAAAACCGAGTTGAGAAGGAATTTATTCTCCCAGAGGGTTGTGAATCTGTGGAATTCTCTGCCCAAGGAAGCAGTTGAGGCTAGCTCATTGAATATATTCAAATCATAGATAGATAAATTTTTAACCAATAAGGGAATTAAGGGGTATGGGGAGCGGGCGGGTAAGTGGAGCTGAGTCCATGGCCAGATCAGCCATGATCTTTTTGAATGGCGGAGCAGGCTCGAGGGGCTAGATGGCCTACTCCTGTTCCTAATTCTTATGTTCTTATTTTCTAATGGCTGGTCTGACATATGAGGAGAGACTGGCTCAACTGGGCCTTTATACATTGGAGTTTAGAAGGATTAGAGGAGATCTCATAGAAATGTATAAGATTCTAATGGAACGGGACAGGTTAGATGTGGGTAGACTGTTCCCGATGTTGGGGAAGTCCAGAAGCAGGGGCACAGTCTTAGGATAAGGGGTAGGTCATTTAGGACTGAGATGAGGAGAAAATTCCCTGCCACAGAGAGTTGTTGATGCCAGTTCATTGGATATATTCAAGAGGGAGTTAGATATGGCCCTTACGGCTAAATGGATCAAGGGGTATGGAGAAAAAGCAGGAAAGGGGTACTGAGGAAATGATCAGCCATGATCTTATTGAATGGTGGTGCAGGCTCGAAGGGCCGAATGGCCTATTCCTGCACCTATTTTCTATGTTTCTATGTTTGACCTATATACATTTCAAAGAGTCTAAGAATTCACTTGTGAAATGTGAATTTCCAGTTGAAATGTATGAATGACAGCAACAAGGAGTCCAATTTAGTGACACTGTCTTGCAGAAGCTGTTAACTACAATAATGTAGCACTGAAAGTGTGAACACAGGCATATATGCACGAGGGAGAGTTGTAATGTACAACATAAAGGCAAATATTGCTGTACTGGCACACAGAAATTTTAATAATGATGCAGCGAGTAAGGTAGTAGAAGTGAAAATAGCAAGGCTATGCAAATTACATTATATATGCTATGACAGGAGAATGAATTTACTGCAGGAAGGAATTTCCATGGGGCAAATAATAATATTTTTGTTGTGTATTTGTAAAGCATGCACTCCCATGTTCCGCCACCAGGGAGCGCATCCCCTGAAGTCCCAAGGGATCCCAGCATCCCTCGGGAGCACTGTAAATAAGCCAGCCCCGAAGGCCTTTTCCCCACTCTGGAGTCTCTTAATAAAGACTGAGGTCACTGTTACTTTAACCTCCCTGTGAGCAGTCTCATCTATGGCGACGAGTATACGAATCTAACGCAAAGGTGCAGCAAACTGTGGGCATCATGGAGAAGTTCTCTGAGGGTGAGGACTGGGAAGCCTATGTCGAATGGCTAGACCAGTACTTTGTAGCCAACGAGCTGGATGGAGAAGGAAGCGCTGCAAAAAGGAGAGCGGTCCTCCTCACGGTCTGCGGGGCACCGACCTACAGCCTCATGAAGAATCTTCTTGATCCGGTGTAACCCACAGATAAGTTGTATGACGAGCTGTGTACATTGGCTCTGGAGCATCTTAACCCGAGGGAGAGCGTGCTGATAGCGAGGTATCGGTTCTCACATGCCAGTGATCTGAAGGTCAGGAAGTGGTGATCTACATCGCCGAGCTAAGACAACTTGCAGGACAATGTGAGTTTGGTGGCTACCTGGAGCAGATGCTCAGAGTCTTTTTTGTACTGGGCATTGGCCACGAGACCATCCTAGGAAAACTTTTGACTATAGAGACACTGACCCTCTGTAAGGCCATTGCGATAGCACAGGCGTTTATGTCCACCAGTGAAAATACCAAACAAATCTTTCAGCACACAATGTTCATAAATTAACTGGAATTGTGTTTGCGAGCAGAAATGTACAGGGCAGAAACCACAAGTCTGCAACTGCCAGCAGGCCTCAGGTGACCCAGATGACTCAGAGTCCGCAAAAAAGGATGAATGCAAGGCAATTCACACCTAGTTGGCGTTGTGGAGGCTTCCATTCAGCCTATTCATGCTGTTTCAAAGGGTATGTTTGCAAGAGCTGTGGAACAATGGGACACCTCCAACGAGCTTCCAGACGAGCTGCAAGCTCTGGAAAACCTACTAACCACCACGTGGCAGAGGAAGATCGGTCCACGGTGGATCAAAGCAATTTCGAGCCTCAGAGAGAGGAGGCAGATGTTGAAGTCCACGGGGTGCACACATTTTTGACGAAATATCCACCTATAATGCCAAATGTAAAATTGAATGGCTTACCTGTAGCCATGGAACTGGACACTGGCACCAGCCAATCCATCATGAGTAAAAAGATGTTTGAGAGACTGTGGTGCAACAAGGCACTCAGACCAGCCCTGAGCCCCATCCACATGAAACTGAGAACATACACCAAAGAGCTCATCACTGTCCTGGGCAGCACCACGGTCAAGGTCACCTATGAGGGCACAGTACAGGAACTGCCACTCTGGATTGTCCTGGGCGATGGCCCCACACTGTTTGGAAGGAGCTGGCTGGGCAAAATCCGCTGAAACTGGGATGACATCCGAGCGCTATCACATGTCGATGAGGCCTCATGTACCCAGGTTCTTAATAAATTTCCTTCCCTTTTTGAGCCAGGCATTGGAAACTTTTCCGGGGCGAAGGTGCGAATCCACTTGATCCCAGAGGCACGACCCATTCACCACAAGGCGCGAGCGGTACCTCACATGATGAGGGAGAGAGTGGAAATCGAGCTGGACAGGCTGCAATGCGAGGGCATTATTTCCCCAGTGGAATTCAGCGAGTGGGCCAGCCCAATTGTTCCAGTACTCAAAAGTGATGGCACGGTCAGGATTTGCGGCGATTATAAAGTAACTATTAATCGTTTCTCGCAACAGGACCAATACCCGCTACCTAAGGCAGACGACCTATTTGCGACGCGAGCAGGAAGCAAGACGTTGACCAAGCTCGACCTGACTTCGGCCTACATGACGCAGGAGCTGGAGGAGTCTTTGAAGGGCCTCACCTGCATCAACACGCACAAGGGACTGTTCATCTACAACATATGCCCGTTTGGAATTCAATCAGCTGCAGCGATCTTCCAGAGAAACATGGAGAGCCTACTCAAGTCGGTACCACGCACGGTGGCTTTTCAGGACGACATATTGGTCACGGGTCGGGACACCGTCGAGCAACTACAAAACATGGCAACAGAAGTGGAGTTTTTGGGGAGAAAGATCGCGGCGGGCGGCATTCGGCCCACAGACGCCAAGACAGAGGCTATCAGGAACACGCCCAGGCCACAGAACGTCACGGAGCTGCGGTCGTTCCTGGGATTCCTCAACTATTTTGGTAACTTGCTACTGCGGTTAAGCACCCTCTTTGAGCCCCTACATGTGTTATTGCGTAAAGGTGAGAACTGGGTATGGGGAAAAAAACAAGTATTTGCTTTTGAGAAAGCCAGAAACATTTTATGCTCCAACAAGCTGCTTGTATTGTATAACCCATGTAAAAGACTTATGCTAGCATGTGATGCATCGTCATACGGAGTCAGGTGTGTATTACAACAAGCTAACATTGCGGGGAAGTTGCAACCTGTCACCTATGCCTCCAGGAGCTTGTCTACGGCCGAGAGGACCTACACCAGAGAAAGAGGCATTAGCGTGTGTGTTCAGGGTAAACAAAATGCATCAAGACCTGTTTGGCCTCAAATTTGAGCTGGAAACCGATCACAAGCCCCTCATATCCCTATTTGCTGAAAACAAGGGGATAAATGCAAATGCCTCAGCCCACATACAAAGTTGGGCACTCCCGCTATCAGCGTATAACTATACCATCCACCACAGGCCAGGCACCGAGAACTGTGCGGATGCTCTCAGTCGGCTACCATTGCCCACCACGAGGGTAGAAATGGCGCAGCCTGCAAACTTGTTGATGGTGGCGCAGCCCGCAGACTTGTTGATGGTCATGGAAGCGTTTGAAAATGATAAATCACCTGTCACGGCCCGCCAGAGGACCAGCCAAGTTCCTCTGCTGTCCCTAGTAAAAAACTGTGTACTGCATGGGAGCTGGGCCAGCATCCCCGTTGAAATGCAAGAGCTAATCAAGCCATTCCAGCGGCGAAAGGACGAGCTGTCCATTCAGGCAGACTGCCTGTAGTGCTACCCAAAGAGGGCAGGGAGACGTTCATCTCGGATCTCCACAGCACACACCCAGGTATAGTAATGATGAAAGCGATAGCCAGATCCCACGTGTGGTGGCCCGGTATCGACTCTGACTTAGAGTCCTGTGTACGGCAATGCAGCGTGTGTGCTCAGTTGAGCAACGCACCCAGAGAGGCACCACTAAATTTGTGGTCCTGGCCCTCCAGACCATGGTCGAGGATCCATGTCGACTATACGGGCCCGTTTCTCGGTAAAATGTTCTTGGTGGTGGTGGATGCTTTTTCAAAAATGGATTGAATGTGAAATAATGTTGGGAAGCACCACCACTGCCACCATTGAAAGCCTGAGGGCCATGTTTGCCACCCACGGCCTGCCTGACGTACTGATCAGTGACAACGGGCCATGTTTCACCAGAGCCGAATTTAAAGAATTCATGACCCGCAATGGGATCACAGATACCTCGGCCCCATTTAAACTAGTCTCCAATGGGCAGGCAGAGCGGGCAGTACAAACAATCAAACAGAGCCTCAAATAAGTCACAGAAGACTCACTCCAAACCCGCCTGTTCCACGTACTGCTCAGCTACCGTACGAGACCCCATTCGCTCACAGGGATGCTCCCGGCTGAGCTACTCATGAAAAGGACACTTAAAACCAGACTCTCGCTGGTTCACCCCAACCTGCATGATCAGGTAGAGAGCAGGCGGCAGCAATAAACTGTAAACGATGGTCCCGCCACTGTGTCATGGGAAATTGATCTGAATGACCCTGTGTATGTGCTAAACTATGGACATGGTCCCAAGTGGATCGCGGGCATGGTGATAGCTAAAGAAGGGAGTAGGGTGTTTGTAGTCAAACTAGACAATGGACAAATTTGCAGAAAGCACCTGGACCAAACGAGGCTGCGGTTCACAGACTGCCCTGAACAATCCACAGCAGACACCAACTTTTTCGAGCCCACAACACACACCCAAAGGATCAACGACACCACCCCGGACAAGGAAATTGAACCCATCACGCCCAACAGCCCAGCAAGGCCAGGCTCACCCAGCAGCCCTGCAGGGCCAAAAACACACCAGCCCAGCGAGGGCACAGCCAACACATCAGAACAGACATTTGTACCGAGGCGGTCCACCAGGGAAAGAAAGGCTCCCGACCGCCTCACCTTGTAAATAGTTTTCACTTTGACGTTGGGTGGGGGAGTGATCTGTAAAGCATGCACTCTCATATTCTGCCACCAGGGAGCGCATCCCCTGAAGTCGCAAGGGATCCCAGCATCCCTTGGGAGCACTGTATATAAGCCGGCCCCTAAGGCCTGTTCCTCACTCTGGAGTGTCTTATTAAAGACTGAGGTCACTGTTACTTTAACCTCCCTGTGTGCAGCCTCATCTGTGTTCGGAACACAATAGTTTTAATCTCCATTGTTGTTTCATTTAAAAGAAACATTTGCATGTAATAATTTGCTGTTCAGAGTCGGGTTGGGGAAAATGTTGATGGTGGGGGTGGCGTTAGGATGGTTGGATGAAATATAATGGGGAAAATAGTTTTCCTCATCTGTAGTTATCTTGTGAGAATAGAAGAGCACGTGTCAAACAGTTAGTGCACCCAGAACCTGAAAATATTGATGCAATTGGAGCAAACAATGGTGGATATATTCAGGAGAATTTACTAGCTCTGGCACTGAATAGATTAGGAGAAAGAAGAGAACTACTGGTAAATACCAAATTAACCAGTTATTCTATAATTTGCATAATATAATACATGAATGCAGCTATTATTGATAGTTCACAAAGATATAACAGTGATGTAATGACAAGATAGTACCCAAATTAATAGGTATAAGGATGTATTCAAAATGTACCTTCTGCTGTCTTCACACAGCAGAGAGAACACAGTGGAACAGCAACATTACCTGAACACTGGTCAATAAGGAGTAACAGTAGTGTTGGTTTATGGGGGCAAGATGGCATGGCAGGTGCCCCTCCTGAGTCATGTGTGGATATCGACATTTTCACCCTGATTCTGTCGAGGCTGGTCGAGCATGAGGACTATATTGAGCAGTCATAACACTGGAAGGTGGCAGCACTTCAACTTAATGTATTATTCTCCTTTGAATGCATGTTGTAGAGCGATGTAGTGATGAAAATTAATTCTACTGCTCTGGATAGATACTAGGGCCTAGATTGTTTGCACTATTATCATTTGTTTGTGAGTAGTTCTGGAGCAGGTATTTGTATAAAATTAGGCAGAGCATCCTTAGCAATTTTCCACATGAAGTGACAACAGCGACAGGAAGTAGGATGGAAACATGTAGGGAAATGGCTTGCAAATTACATTGTAATGTCAGATGTCGGATTCTGCAATTTTAGTGCCTCATCCCACCCAATACAAGAATGCCAGTTAAACTTGTGTCAAGTGATACTAGGCAATGGCATAAAAGTGGAAGTGAATTTAAAGGGTTATACCAGGTTTTGATAAAAGTGATTTAAAAGCTTCATTTCTGAACTGTTTTTCTCTTTTTTTTTCTTGTATTCATTTCTGTTAGAATGTTTAATTTTCTGCCTACCTCACACATTCAACAGACCCAATTATGATATTTCCTTTGAGAATACCCCTGTATTTATGTTACTTCGAGGAATAAAAAGAGGATGAGAAGAGGATGAGCAGTGAGGCCAGGCTACTCAGCCAGCACAGGAGGTGTATGGCATCCGCACTCTTGTAATCCCAAATCTGAATGTACAGACCGAGGCTCTGTTACCTGCACCAGACCCAGAACCTGTGCTTCACAGGAGAAGCAATCAATGAGCTATGCCACCTACTGGAACCTGACCTGCAGCCAACCTCATCCATTGACACTGCACTGCCAGTGGCTGCAAAGATAATTACATCCAGAAATTATGTACAATAGGATCATTTCACATTCTTTTCTAGAGACATCACGAACATTAGCCAATCAGTGGCGCACAGATACATCAAGCAAGTCACAGATGTGCTGCTTACATGGTGCTAGTCAGTAAATCAGCTTCCACAGGGATATCCACCACTAGAATGACACGGCATTGGACTTAAATAAAGTGCAAGAGGGACAAACATCTGTGTCCATTCTAGTACACTCCCGCCGTAACTTTTGCTCGAACATTGAAGTCTTTCTGTGGCCTTTCTGGAAGCTGCCACAATACCTTGATTTTGAGGCAGTAATTTTCGAACAGAAAGACAAGTTAGATTCTAAGCGATTAAAGCTACCCTCTATAGCCATGGCTCAAGAGACACAGATGCTTTCTGTGGATACCAGCTGAGCTTCTACAAAGTTTATGCTGCCACCAGAGTTGTCATAAACCAGACGACTGGAATTGTGAAGTTATGTTTCAGGTGCCTAAATCAGTCTGGGGTTGCTCTGCAATATACACCAGCTGGTGTCTAAAGGATCTTGATGGTCTGCTTCAAGCTGTACAATTATGCCTTGTTGGTAGGTCTCCTCATGGAGGCTCAGGAGAATTTAGAGGAATGTCCCTAAAGAATAGAAGGGGTCAGGAGTGGTAGCATAGTGGTTAAGGTACAGGACTAGTAATCCAGGGGCATGGACTAATAATTCAGAGACATGAGTTCAAATCCCACCATGGAACTGGGGAATTTAAATTCAGTTAATTAAATAAATAGGGAATAAAGAGCTAGTGTCAGAAATGGTGAACATGAAACTAACAGATTATTGTAAAAACCCTACCTGGGAAGGAAATCTGCCGTCCTGATCTGGCCTGTATGCAACTCCAGACCCACAGCAATGTGGTTGATTCTTAACTGCTTAGCAAGCCACTTAGTTGTAACAAACTGCTACAAAAAAAACGATAACAAGAATAAAATGCGTTGGACCACCCGGCATCGACCTTGGTAGCGGCTTCAGATATGACAACGGCATACTCAGTCCAGTCGACCCTGTAAAATCCTCCTCACTAGCCTCTGGGGACTAGTCAAGCAACAGCCTGACATATAGTCATACTCACAGAATTATACCTTTCAGCCAATGTCCTAGACTCCTCCATCACCATCTCTGGGTATGTCCTGTCCCACCGGCAGGACAAGGCCACCTGAGGTGGTGGCACAGTGATATACGGTGTGGTTCTGCGAGTCCCCAACATTGTCTCTGGACCCCATGAAGTCTCATGCCTTCATAGGCAAGGAAACCTCATGCTGATTACCACCTACCACCCTCCCTCAGCTGATGAATACTCCTCCATGTTGAAGAAGCACTGAGCATAGCAAGCGCACAGAATGTACTCTGGGTGGGAGATTTCAATATCCATCACCAAGAGTGGTTTGGTTGCATCACTACTGACCGAGCTGGCCAAGCTCTGAAGGGCAACACAGCTGTGGCTCAGTGGGTAGTACACTCACTTCTGAGTCAGAAGGTTATGGGTTCAAGTCCCACTCTCCAGGGACTTAAGCACATAAATCTAGGCTGACAGTCCAGTAGGGTGCTGCACTGTCGGAGGTGCCGTCTTTTGGGTGAGACGTTAAACCGAGGCCCCCTCTGTTCTCTCAAGTCGATGTAAAAGATCCCATGGCACTATATCGAAGAAGGGCAGGAGAATTATCCTTGGTGTCCCTCAATCAACATAATGGTCTAAAAATTCCGGCCTCGCCGGGTCCGTACGGAGTGCACATGGAACCGGCGAGGTCTCGTAAAAGCCGATTTTCGGGGTGCGATGCACTTGGGCCAAAAGCTGGCTTTTCCAATCTGTCAAGTTGACAGATCCTCCGCATACCCAGGAGAAGGACATTCGTGCGATAGAGATTGGACTATTTGCACAACTCATGCCCAGCAAATGTCCTTCAAACTTTTATGCCTGGTGAAAGCAGGTGTTATAGCTTACTTTTACCAGTGTAAGAGTTTTAAAACATATAAAAATTAAATTTAAACACTCATTTTTATATTAAAAACCCTGTCCATTAAGGTAAGTTTATTTTTAACACTATTAAAACACACAATAAAAATTCAAAAAAATATATATTTTTTCTAAAACATTTAATTACATTTAATTTCAATTAATTTTAAATATTTGTTATGCTGTATTTCAGTGTGTTGGGGTTTTCTCATTGATAGTAATGGGAGCCCGTACAAATAGAGCTCCTATTTTTATACTGCATAGTGATTGGTGATTCAGGCCGACGTGACTCCAGCTTCTACGTACGTACCTTGAAGACAGGTCTCCATGTGCTGGATAGCGAATCGAGGCCTCCGAATGGCATATTACATTTCTCTGGGACCAACAGGTAGATTCGTAGATTTTTTTCGGGTCGGAGGCATTCATACGAAGGAAGCCTCCCGACTGCAATTTTCTCCCCAATAAAAAAACAGATTATCTGGTCATTATCACATTGCTGTTTGTGGGAGCTTGCTGTGCGCATGTTGGCTGCTGCATTTCCCATATTACAACAGTGAATATACTTCAAAAAGTACTTCATTGGCTGTAAAGTGGTTTTGAGACACCCAGTGATCATGAAAGGCTCTATATAAATGCAAGTCTTTTTTTTTTTACATAGCTGATGGACTGGGCCAGCGGCAGCAGGTGGGAGTACCAACACAGGGACAAAATCCTATTTGACCTTGTCCTCGCCAATCCACCTGTCACAGATTCATCTGTCCATGACAGCACTGGTAGCAGTGATCACCGCACAGTCCTTGTGCAGACGAAGTCCTGTCTTCACACTGAAGACATTGTGTTGTGTGGCACTACGACCGTGCTAATTGGGATGGATTAAGAACAGATTTAGCAGCTCAAAACTAGGCATCCATGAGGCATTGTGGGCCATCAGCAGCAGCAGAATTGCATTCCACCGCAATCTGTAACCTCATGGCTCGGTTATATGCTTCACTCTACCATTACCTTTGCATCTGTTTTCACAAAAGAGAGGGACGATACAGTCTTTGCAATGAGGGAGGAGGAGGAGTGTGAAATATTAGATGAGATAAATATAGTGAGAGTGCAAGTATTAAGGGGCTTAGCAGCTTTGAAAGTGGAAAAATCCCCAGGCCAGGATGAAAGGTATTCCAGGCTGTTAAGAGAAGCAAAAGAGGAAATAGCAGAGGCTCTGACCATCATTTTCAAGTCCTCTCTGGCTACATCATCATCATCATCATAGGTAATTCCTTGAAATCTTCCACTCTAAAAGTGAGTTTTCAGATGACTGTGCAGTCCAATACAGGAATGACGGTCTCTGTAACAGGTGGGACAGACAGAGGTTGAAGGAAAGGGTGGGTGGGGAGCCTGGTTTACCGTGCGCTCCTTCACTGTCTGTGCTTGGTTTCTGTTCACTCTTGGTGACGAGACTCGAGGTGCTTCCGGATGCTCTTCCTCCATTTTGGGCAGTCTTGGTTGCAGGTGTGGTGCCAGACGACTGGAGGACTGCTAATGTTGTACCTTTGTTTAAAAAGGGAGAAAGGGATAGACCAAGTAAGTACAGGCCAGTCAGCCTAACCTCAGTGGTGGGAAAATTATTGGGGAAACTTCTGAGGGATAGGATAAATCTTCATTTGGAAAGACATGGATTAATCAAGGACAGTCAGCATGGATTTATTAAGGGAAGGTCATGTCTGACTAACTCGATTTAAGTTTTTGAGGAGGTAAACAGGAGGGTCGATGAGGACAGTGCATATGATGTAGTGTATATGGATTTTAGCAAAGCTTTGGATAAGGTCCCACATGGCAGACTGGTCCTGAAAGTAATAGCACATGGGATCCAGGGCAAAGTGGCAAGTTGGAACCAAAATTGACTCGGAGGCAGGAAGCAAAGGGTAATGTTTGATGGTTGTTTTTGTGGCTGGAAAGCTGTATCCAGTGGGCTTCTGCAGGGCTCAGTGCTGGATCCCTTGCTTTTTGTGGTATATATCAATGACTTGGACTTAAATGTTAGGGGTATGATTAAGAAGTTTGCAGATGACACTAAAATAGGCTGTGTGGTTGATAATGAAGAATAAATTTGCGGATTGCAGAAAGATATCAATGTACTGGTCAGGTAGGCAGAACAGTGGCAAATGGAATTCAATCCGGATAAGTGTGAGGTAATGCATTTGGGGAGGTCTAACAAGGCAATTAAATGGTATGACACTGAAAACTGTAGAGGAACAAAGGGATCTTGGAGTGCAGGTCCACAGATCCCTGAAGGTAGCAGGCCAGGTGAATAAGGTGGTTAAGAAGGCGTATGGAATACTTGCCTTTATTAGTCGAGCCATAGAATACAAGAGCAAGGATTGAACTGTATAAAATACTGGTTAGGCCGCAGCTGGAGTACTGTGTGCAGTTCTGATCACCACATTACAGAAAAGATGTGATTGCACTGGAAAGGGTACAGAGGAGATTTACAAGAATATTGCATGGACTGGAGAATTATGGCTATGAGGAAAGATGGGAGATGCTGTGTCTGTTTTCTTTGGAACAGAGGAGGCTGAGGGGAAACCTGACTGAGGTTTATAAAATTATGAGGGGCCTGGATAGAGTAGATAGGAAGAACCTGTTTCCCTTGGCAGAGGGGTCAACAACCAGGGGGCATAGATTGAAAGTAATTGGGGGAGGTACAAAGGAGATATGAGGAGAAATGTCTTTACCCAGAGTGGGGTGGGGGTCTGGAACTCACAGCCTGAAAGGGTGGTAAGGGCAGAAAGCCTCACCACATTTTAAAAAAATACTTGGATGTGCACTTAAAGTAGGTTACGGACCAAGAGCTGGAAAGTGGGGATTAGGTTGGATAGCTCTTGGTCGGCTGGCATGGCCAAAATGGCCTCCTTCCGTGTTGTAAATGTCTATGGGCTAGATTTTACACTTTTGTGCTTATCGCCCAAAAATGAGTTTTATTTCCGGCATGGGCAGTAAAAATGGGTTTTCAGATCGTCGGTTTCTCGCCCATTCTCAAAGCACCTTGTCTCCATTTTTGAAATCGGGCGTTACCGCGAGCGATATGAAATTGGCGGTAGCGTTAAATCTCGCTGACTTTCTGCCATAAAGTATCGCCGTCCTTAGCAACGGCATGGCAACGCTCGATTCCCGCGATTCAGGAGGTCAAGGGTCATCATGACATGAAGAAGAGACAGTGAGAGAGGGAGCTGAGAGGGAGTGAAGGTATGTCTGGGTGTAGTGTGGCTGCTTTGGGAGGAAGGAGGGTGACTTTAGAGTTTTACAGCAAATAGGGAAACAAAAATTAACTGTTACCAGCCACATATTTGCCTGAATTTGGCCTATAATGGAGGGAGAGGAGGAGGGTCACAGCACGCTGTGGAGACTGACGCTGGAGAGAGCAGTGAGTTGGGAGAGGAGCACATTGGAGGGCAAAAAAGAGCCAGGAGGTTCTCGGATGAGGCAAATGCCTCCCTCCTGCAGGAGGTCAAGTTATGCTGGGGTGATTTGACACAGGGAGGGCATGGGAAGCCCACCCCAAAGGCCTACCAGAAGATATGGACCGAGATAGCAGAGGTGGTCTCGTCAGTGATCAACGAGGAGCGTGGGGGCAACTAATGCCGCAAACGATGGAACGACCTTGTGGGATCCGCAAGAGTAAGTATTACATTGATTAACATGTACTTATGTATTTATATAATTTGATTTGTAACAGCCATGAGTGACTATCAGCAGATGTGAGGTCTTTCACTTTTACCCGGAATGTTGCAGTCAAAGCCTGTGGTCATTCTTTAGGTAAAGAATGATTATTATCATAATAATCATGATTACATCTGTTGGTTATGTGTTGTCTCAGTCTCTATGACAGTACCTAGCAATGATATCACGCAATGGTCTCATGCCATGTCGTCTTGTCACCTTTTACAGTAGAAGCTATCGACGATGAGGTCCGTGTAGAGGCGAACGGGTGGGGGGCCACCAATCCCCAGCGACATCACTGAGATGGAGGAGCGGGTGCTCGCACTCGTGGGGAAGCACTCCCAGCCAGCCACGGAAGCATCTGCAGACCCTGAAGTGATGCCACGTGAGTAAAGTTTACACCATTGCGTAATGTAAAGTCATTAGATGCCACACCCACTCATATCCGAACAATCATATATGATAGATGATTTCTAAAATTGTCTTAGAAACATTGCTGGCCTAATGAAAATCATTGCAATGCAAATGTGTTGATGCTCATGAAATGTAATGTCTGCGATGATTTTGATAGCGGTGGTGCTTTTGTCATGCATATGCTGTGTGTAGCGCTGGACTCACCTTGTGACCCCTAGCACCCCCTTCTCTAATAACCTCATTTGTGTTTTGCAGCTCAGCCAGCAGCATGGCCCCAGGTAGACCACAGAGGGCCAGAAGGTGGGGGCGCGGGGCCACTGGATGATCCTACATCTGGTGCTGAGGAGCTCCAATTCTCACCCGTCAATCCACTGGGTCTGTTCTCTACGGATGAGAGCGCCGATCTTGAGGAACCTGCATCACCATGCTCCAGAAGCCATTCCACCCCAAGGCCATCCAGTCGTCCTCCGGTCATTCTCGCCTCCACTCTGGAAGTGCCAGCCCCAAGCACCTCGCCACAGGGCACCCCATTTATCTCCAGGATGGCACCGACCCCGCGGAGGCCTTATGGACGCGACAGCTCTGGTCCACGAGCGCCACATGAGAGCGGAGAGATGGCGTCATGCATGTATGCTTGGGGTTACTAGCCACCAGGTGGCGCCATTGTCAGAGGTCATTGGGGTGTATGCATGTGTGGGCAGCCCCAGTATAAAAGGCAAACCATCATGTAATGTAATCACTTTGGGCCCAAATAAAGCAGAGCCAGGTTTGTACCTGTTAGTTTACAATATTCAGTCTATCGAGTTATTACATACATAACATTTGGTGACGAGGTAACTTAAGAACCTTCACATGCAAAAAATAAATGAGTACAATTGGAATTCTGGAGAGATTCATGGAGGGAGAGGACTGGGCAGATTTTGTAGCTCGCCTGCACCAGTACTTCGTGGTCAACAAAATGACGCAGTTAGGCGCAGGGCGGTCTTCCTCACGGTTTGTGGTCCGAAAATCCATGGACTCATTAAGAATCTTTTTTTGCCTGCAAGTCCAACGGACAAGGACTATGAGGAATTGTGTGCCCTGCTACTTGACCATCTCAAACCAGAAGAAAGAATCATCATCTCACGATATCGATTCTACAAGCACGTTCGTTCTGAGGGCCAGGATGTGTCGGAATTCGCTGCCGACCTAAGACGTCTAGCTGGACCGTGTAAGTTCAAAAATGCGTTGGGAGACATGCTGTGGGACTTCTTTGTAATTGGCATCAACCATGAGGTGATCCTACATAAGCTACTGGCAGCAGAGATGCTGGATTTGAGCAAGGCCATCACAATTGCCCAGGCATGCATGACAGCGGACAAAAACTTAAAGCAGATATCATCGAAAAATCGTAACTCGGCAAGTACTGTAAACAAGATTGTACTGTCGTTTGGCAGAGCTGCATATGGCAGGGCCTACTCGACTGCATGTGTTATGTGAGTGCACTGTATAGCTCCCTGCAACCTGGGGAACTTAGCAATGCGGTAGAATGCTCCAGCCCTATCAGTCTGAGCTTCGGTGGTCATGGGGAAGCTGATAAAGTCCATCCTTCTCGCGTACAGGGCCTCTGTGACTTGTCAAACGCAGTGGTGAGACGGAGGGCAAATCTCTACCATTAAGGCCCGAAAGGAATCGGACGCGTAGAAAGACAGTGCCGCGGTGACCTTGACCTCGCCCGACACTGATGTCCTGGTGGTAGGCTGTATATGTGGCCTGATAAGCTCACATATTTCATTGATCACCACCTTGTGGATGCGCAGTCTCCAAAGGCAGGTGTGGTCGGACACGTCGAGGTAAGACCTCTTTTCCCTGTACGTGCGGGATGTGTATGGTCTGGGTCCTCCTCCTCATTCTTGCACGTCTTAAATTGGGGACATAAAAGTAAAGAAAAAAATGTTTTAAAAATCAAAGTTGAGGTGTGATGTCACAGCCAAGCAGGTATGTGATTGGCTGGTGGATTGGTGAGTATTTTTCTTATCTTTTCTTTTCTTAAAGAAACCTTGGGCATTGTTGTAAGTTAGGAACTACAATTAAATATATGTGATCTTTATTATTTAAGGAGAACCAGTTAATAAATCAGCTGTTTGCTGAGTAGCAGCTGGGTGTGTTGTGCTAAGGTTTAGAGTTTAGTTCTACTTGATAGTTGCGAGTGTAACTAGAGGGATGGCAGGGCAGCTCAGTCCCGCGGATTGCGCATCCTGTGGCATGTGGGAAATCCTGGATGCTTCACGCAGCCTGGACGACCACATGTGCGGGAGGTGTCTCCAGCTGTACCAACTCGAGTTCCATGTTTTGGAGCTTGAACGGCAGCTGAGGTCACTGCGTTGCATCCACGAGACTGAGAGCAACGTGGATAGCACGTTTCTAGAGGTGTTCTACCCACAGCTCTACCCACAGGCAGATAGGGAGTGGGTGACCATCAGACATAAGAGGAGGACGAGGCAGGTAGTGCAGGAGTCCTCTGAGTCCATCTCGCTCTCCAACCAGTACTCTTTTCTGAGTACCGCTGGGGGCGATGGTGGCTCCAGGGAGTGCAGCCAAAGCCAAGTCCACGGCACCATGGGTAGCTCAGCTGCACAGGGCGGGAGGAATAAGAATGGAAGAGCTATAGTGGTAGGGGATTTGATAGTCGGGGAGCAGACAGGCATTTCTGCGGCCGAAAACATGACTCCAGGATGGTATGTTGCCTCCCTGGTGCCAGGGTCAAGGCTGTCATTGAGTGGCTGCAGGGCATTCTGGGGGGAAGGGGTGAACAACCAAAGGTCGTGGTCCACATTGGTACCAATGACATAGGTAGGAAGAGGGATGAGGTCCTGCAGGCAGAGTTTAGGGAGCTAGGAGAGAGATTAAAAAGTATGACCTCAAAGGTAGTAATCTCCGGATTACCCCCAGTGCCACGAGCTAGTGAGTACAGAAATAGGAGGATAGAGCAGATGAATACATGGCTGGAGAGATGGTGCAGGCGGGAGGGCTTTAGTTTCCTGAAGTATTGGGACTAATTCTGGGGGAGGTAGGACCTGTACAAGCCAGACGGGTTGCACGTCAACAGAGCCGGGACCAATATCCTCGCGGGAGGTTTTGCTGGTGCTGTTGGGAAGGGTTTAAACTACCTTCAGTAGATTCAGTAGGGAGGGGAGTAAAGCTGGAATTAGAAAGTAAAAATAAAGAAAGTGAGTTTGAAGGAGAGAGGAAACAAACAGGAAAAAAGGGTAAAAAAAACAAATTTAAAGGCATTTTGTCTAAATGCACGTAGCATTTGTAACAACATAGATGAGTTGACGGCACAAATTGAGACAAATGGGTGTGATCTGATAGGCATTACAGAGACATGGTTGCAAAGTGACCAGGACTTGGAATTAAGTATTATGGGGTATTTGACAATCTGGAAGGACAGACAGAAAGGAAAAGGAGATGAGGTAGTTCTATTGATAAAGGATGGAATCACTGCAATAGTAAGAAATGATATTGGCTCAAATGATAAGGGTGTTGAAACAGTTTGGGTGGAGATAAGGAATAATAAGGGGAAAATGTCAATGGTGGGCATAGTCTATAGCCCCCTAACAGTCGCAACTCTGTTGGTCGGAGCATAAACCAGGAAATAGTGCAGGCTTGTAAAAAGGGAACAGCAATAATCATGGGTGAATTTAACCTCTATATTGATTAGACAAACTAAATTGGTCAGGGTAGCCTCGAGTGCATAAGGGACGGGTTCCTTGAACAGTATGTAACGGAACTAACCAGGGGGCAGGCTATCTTAGATCTGGTCCTGTGTAATGAGACAGGATTAATAAACAATCTCCGAGTAAAGGATCCCCTTGGAATGAGTGATCATAGAATGATTGAATTTCAAATTCAGATCAAGGGTGAGAAAGTTGGTTCTCTAACCAGCGTACTAAGCTTAAATAAAGGAGAATATGAAGGTATGAGGGCAGAGTTGGCTAAAGTGGACTGGGAAAATAGATTAAAGTGTAGGACAGTTGATGAACAGTGGTGTACATTTAAGGAGATATTTCACAACTCTCAAGAAAAATATATTCCAGTGAGGAGGAATGGGTGTAAGAGAAAAGAGAGCCAGCCGTGGCTAACTAAAGAAATAAAGGACGGTATCCAAATAAAAACAAGGGCATACAAAGTGGCCAAAACTAGTGGGAGGACAGAAGATTGGGAGGCGCTTAAAAGCCAACAAAGAATGACTAAAAAAATGATTAAGAAAGGGAAGATAGACTATGAAAGTAAACTAGCACGAAATATAAAAACAGATAGTAAGAGTTTCTATAGGTATATAAAAAGGAAAAGAGTGGCAAAAGTAAATGTTGGTCCCTTAGAGGAAGAGATTGGGGAATTAGTAATGGGGAACAGGAGATGGCAGAAACTCTGAACAAATATTTTGTATCAGTCTTTACGGAAGAGGACACTAACAATATTCCAACAGTGTATAGTCAAGGGGCTATAGTGGGGGAGGAACTTAACACAATCACAATCACTAAGGAGGTGGTACTCAGTACGATAATGGGACTAAAGGCAGATAAATCCCCTGGACCTGATGGCTTGCATCCTACGGTCTTAAGAGAAGTAGCGACAGGGATTGTGGATGCATTGGTTATAATTTACCAAAATTTCCTGGATTCTGGGGAGGTCCCAGCAGATTGGAAAACTGCAAATGTAACGCCCCTATTTAAAAAAGGAGGCAGACAAAAAGCAGGAAACTATAGACCAGTTAGCCTAACATCTGTGGTTGGAAAAATGTTGGAGTTCATTATTAAAGAAGCAGTAGCAAGACATTTGGAAAAACAAAATTCAGTCAGGCAGAGTCGGCATGGGTTTATGAAGGGGAGGTCACGTTTGACAAATTTGCTGGAATTCTTTGAGGATGTAATGAACAGGGTGGATAAAGGGGAACCAGTGGATGTGGTGTATTTGGACTTCCAGAAGGCATATGACAAGGTGCCACATAAAAGGTTACTGCACAAGATAAAAGTTCACGGGGTTGGGGGTAATATATTAGCATGGATAGAAGATTGGCTAACAAACAGAAAACAGAGAGTCAGGATAAATGGTTCATTCTCAGGTTGGCAATCAGTAACCAGTAGTGTGCCGCAGGGATCAGTGCTGGGACCCTAACTATTTACAATCTATATTGATGAATTGGAAGAAGGGACCGAGTGTAACGTAGCCAAGTTTGCTGATGATGCAAAGATGGGGCGAATAGCAATGTGTGAGGAGGACACAAAAAATCTGCAAAAGGACATAGACAGGCTAAGTGAGTGGCCAAAAAATTGGAATATGGAGTATAATGATGGACAATGTGAGGTCATGCACTTTGGCAGAAAAAAAATCAAAGAGCAGGTTATTATTTAAATGGAGAGAGATTGCAAAGTGTTGCAGTACAGCGGGACCTGGGGGTACTTGTGTAAGAAACACAAAAGGTTAGTATGCAGGTACAGCAAGTGATCAGGAAGGCCAATGGAATCTTGGCCTTTATCGCAAAGGGGATGGAGTATAAAAGCAGGGAAGTCTTGCTACAGTTGTACAGGGTATTGGTGAGGCCACACCTGGAATATTGCATGCAGTTTTGGTTTCCATATTTATGAAAGGATATACTTGCTTTGGAGGCAGTTCAGAGAAGGTTCACAAGGTTGATCCCAGAGATGAGGGGGTTGTCTTATGAGGAACGGTTGAGTGGGTTGGGCCTCTATTCATTGGAATTCAGAAGAATAAGAGGTGATCTTATCGAAATATATAAGATTATGAGGGAGCTTGTCAAGGTGGATGCAGAGAGGATGTTTCCACTGATAGGTGACACCAGAACAAGAGGGCAAAATTAGAATCAGGGGACACCCATTAAACTGAGATGAGGAGAAATTTCTTCTCTCAGAGGGTTGTGGATCTGTGGAATTCGCTGCCTCAGAGAGCTGTGGAAGCTGGGACATCGAATAAATTTAAGTCAGAAATAGACAGTTTCTTAAACGATAAGGGAATAAGGAGTTATGAGGAGCGGGCAGGGAGGTGGACCTGAGTCCATGATCGGATCAGCCATGATCGTGTTGAATGGCGAAGTAGGCTCGAGGGGCCATATGGCCTAATCCTGCTCCTATTTCTTATTTTCTTATAATGATGTGCATCACACATTGAGCCATCTGCACTCTGCAGCATCTGCCTATTAATCGTTGCAGGCTGAGAAATGGCTGGCCCCATTGCAATGAAAGTATAATAGCGATTGATCAGAAGCAATAATTTCTTCACTAAAATATACCTAGAGTAAACCCCCAATAGTCCAGAGTCTGAAAATATGTCTGTTAAGATGGTCACTTCAACTGAGAAGAACTCCAGAGTCAATGCAAACTCCCCCGAAGTTGAAGCAGCTTTTGAATGAAGTGAACTGCGATTTAAAAAATGGCAGCCACACCGCTGGCTTTAGTTCAGAACAGTTTCACTTTTTATAGGCGTTTTTTTGGGTGTGAGATATTGTGAGCGATACGTGTGCGAGGTGGTGAAAGTGACGGTGTGCGATCTCCTGGACGTTAGTTTTGCCAAATGTGCTCTTTACAACAAAAAAAAATGGGCAGGCGGTATTATTAAATCCCAGCGTTAATTCCGTGCGGAAAGTAATGCTGGGTGATATTATGGCCGTTGATTTCGCCCATTCTGATGATTCCACCCAAAAGAAGTGGGCGGGCAGTACTATTTTTTCCTGGCGCTACGCACATGGGGAAAGTAACGCTCAGTAATAAGTTTCCGAAAAATGCCGGACTGTTTCCATTTTGTGCCTAAATGGACAATATATGGCCATTATACGTCATTTCAGCGGTAAAATGGATGTTAAGTGGGTGTTAAGCGGGTGTTAAGCATGCAAAAAACTAGGAAACTCTAACCCTATGATTCTATGATTACCATCAAGCCAGGGGAGCAACCCTGGTTCAACGAGGAGTGCAGAAGAATATACCAGGAGCAGCACCAGGCGTATCTAAAAATGAGGTACCAACCTGTGGAAGCTGCAACACAGGATTACCTGCTTGCTATACAGCGGAAGCAGCATACTAGAAACAGAGCTAAGCGATCCCACAATCAATGGAACACATCAAAGTTCTGCAGTCCAGCCACATCCTGTCATGAATGGTGATGGACAATTAAACAACTAACGGGAGGAGGCTCCATGAATATCCCCATCCTCAGCACATTCATGCAAAAGACAAGGCTGAAGCATTTGCAACCATCTTCAGCCAGAACTTCCGTTTGGATGATCCATATCGGCCTCCTCCTGAGGTTCTCACCATCACAGAAGGCAGTCTTCAGCCAATTCCATTCACTCCACGTGATATCAAGAAGCGGCTGAGCGCACAGGCTATGGGCCCTGAAAAGATCCCGGCTGTCGTGCTGAAGACTTGTGCTCCAGAACTAGCTGCGCCTCTAGCCGAGCTGTTCCAGAACAGCTATAACACTAGCATCAATCTGACAATGTGGAAAACTGCCCAGGTATGTCCTGTCCACAAAAAGCAGGACAAATCCAATCCAGCCAATTACCACCCTATTAGTCTACTCTCAATCATCAGCAGTGACGGAAGGTGTCATATAACCTGCTCACCGATGCTCAGTTTGGGTTCCGCCAGGGCCACTTGGCTTCAGACCTCATTATAGCCTTGGTCCAAACATGGACGAAAGAGCTGAATTCCAGAGGTGAGGTAAGAGTGACTGCCCTTGACATCAAGGCAGCATTTGAGTGAGTGTGGCATCAAGAAGCCCGAGTAAAATTGAAGTCAATGGAAATCAAGGTGAAAACTCTCTACTGGCTGGAGTCTTACCTTGCACAAAGGAAGATGGTTGTGGTTCTTGGAGGTCAATCATCCCAGTCCCAGGAGATCGCTGCAGGAGTTGCTCAGGGTAGTATCCTAGGCCCAACCATCTTCAGCTGCTTCAGTAATGGCCTTCCCTCCATCATAAGGTCAGACGTGGGGATGTTTGCTGATGATTGCACAGTATTCAGTTCCATTCGCAACTGCTCAGAAAATGAAACAATCCATGCCAACATGCAACAAGACCTGGACGACATTCAGGCTTGGGCTGATGTGTGGCGCGAAGTGCCAAGCAATGATCATCTCCAACAAACGAGAGTCTAACCACCTCCCCTTGATATTCAACAGCATTACCATCACTGAATTCCTCTCACCATCAACATCCTGGGGTCACCATTGACCAGAAACTTAACTGGACTAACCACATAAGTACAATGGCAACAAGAGCGGGTGAGAGGCTGGGTATTCTGTGGTGAGTGTCTCACCTCCTGACTCCCCAAAGCCTTTCCATCATCTACAAGGCACAAGTCAGAGGGTGTGATGAAATAGTGCAGCTCCAACAACACTCAAGAAGCTCGACACCATCCAGAACAAAGCAGCCCGCTTGATTGGCACCCCATCCACCACCTTTAACATTCACTCCCTCCACCACCGGTGCACCGTGGCTGCAGTGTGTACCATCTACAAGATGCACTGCAGCAACTCACCACGGCTTCTTTGGCAGCACCTCCCAAACCCACAACCTAGAAGGACAAGGGCAGTAGGCGCATGGGAGCACCATAACTTTCATGTTCCCCTCCAAGTTGCACACTTTCCTGACTTGGAAACATATCGGCGTTCCTTCATCATCTCTGGGTCAAAATCCTGGATCACCCTCCCTAACAGCACTGTGGGAGTACCTTTAGCACAAGGACTGCAGCAGTTCAAGAAGGCAGCTCACCACCACCACCACCTTCTCAACTGCAATTAGAAATGGACCTTGCCAGCGATGCCCACATCCCGGAAAGAATAAAAATAAAAACAGAGGAGTAGATGCACCATGAAAAAGATGCTGTGGGCAACACTTTGCCTGCTGATACAGGAGACCATCCTGGCCCCTTCATATCATGCAAATGTATTAATACACAGGCACTTCCATACCATGGTGAAAATTGTTGGGTATAGAAGAACTCCACGAGGCTGAGTACTGTGAGCTAAACTTAGTGTGACCTTAGTCTTTATTACAACTCCAGAGTGCCGAAACAACATGGCAGCCAACCTTTTATATTGGACTTGCACGTGTGTGCAGGTGACCGTTAGGTCTCCAACAGTCGCGCCCTCTAGTGGCAAGTGTTACATAGTTACATACATAACAAAAATAATGTTGGAACAAACAATAATTTTAGTGCTATCAATAATACTGGGCACTGATCAATGAGAAAACAGTCTGAATGGCAGCAATCAAATTTTTGTAGGCCTGGGAAATATTTCTCTGTATTCCAGCCATAATTGTTTGGAGGCCAGAAGAGATAAAGATAGTCCCCTGGCACCCAAAGCCTCACTGGCAACAATCAGCGCATCCACGGTGAGAAGCTAAGACTAACCTTAAGGCTTCTGCAATAGCAGTCTCAGCTGCACATCAGTCTGAAGCTGTTACATGCTCCAGGACCAGTACAAACCGGACGGTCTGCACCTGGGCAGGACCGGAACCAATGTCCTCGGGGAGTGTTTGCTAGTGCTGTTGGGGAGGGGTTAAACTAATATGGCAGAGGGATGGGAAGCTATGCAGGGAAACAGAGGGAAGTAGAATGGGGGCAGAAGCAAAAGATACAAAGAAGAAAAGTAAAAGTGGAGGGCAGAGAAACCCAAGACAAAAAGCAAAAAGGGCCACATTACAGCAAAATTCTAAAGGGGCAAAGTATGTTAAAAAGACAAGCCTGAAGGCTCTGTGCCTCAATGCAAGGAGTATTCATAATAAGGTGGACGAATTAACTGCGCAGGCAGCAAGTAACGAATATGATATAATTTGCATCACAGAGACATGGCTCCAGGGTGACCAAGGCTGGGAGCTCAACATCCAGGGGTATTCAACATTCAGGACGGATAGACAGAAAGGAAAAAGAGGTGGGGTGGCATTGCTGGTTAAAGAGGAAATTAATGCAATAGTAAGGAAGGACATTAGCTTGGATGATGTGGAATTAGTATGGGTGAAGCTACGGAATACCAAAGGGCAGAAAACGCTAGTGGGAGTTATGTACAGACCACCAAACCGTAGTAGTGAGGTTGGGGACAGCATCAAACAAGAAATTAGGGATACATGCAATAAATGTACAGCAGTTATCATGGGCGACTTTAATCTACATATAGATTGGGCTAACCAAACTGGTAGCAAAGCGGTGGAGGAGGATTTCCTGGAGTGTATTAGGGATGGTTTTCGAGACCAATATGTCGAGGAACCAACTAGAGGGCTGGCCATCCTAGACTGGGTGATGTAAAATGAGAAAGGACTAATTAGCAATCTAGTTGTGCGAGGCCCCTTGGAGAAGAGTGACCATAATATGGTAGAATTCTTTATTAAGATGGAGAGTGACATAGTTAATTCAGAGACTAGGGTCCTGAACTTAAGGAAAGGCAACTTCGATGGTAAGAGACGTGAATTGGCTAGAATACACTGGCGAATGATACTTAAAGGGTTGACAGAGGATAGGCAATGGCAAACATTTAAAGATCACATGGATGAACTTCAACAATTGTACATCGCTGTCTGGAACAAAAATATAACGGGGAAGGTGGCTCAACCATGGCTAAGAAGGAAGACACAAATAACCTTCCAGAAATACTAGGGGACTGAGGGTCTAGTGAGAAGGAGGAACTGAAGAAAATCCTTATTAGGCGGGAAATTGTGTTAGGGAAATTGATGGGATTGAAGGCTGATAAATCCCCGGGGCCTGATAGTCTGCATCCCAGAGCACTTAAGAGGTGGCCCTAGAAATAGTGGATGCATTGGTGATCATTTTCCAACAGTCTATCAACTCTGGATCAGTTCCTATAGACTGGAGGGCAGCTAATGTAATACCACTTTTTAAGAAAGGAGGGAGAGAGAAAACGGGTCATTATGGACCAGTTAGCCTGACATCAATAGTGGGGAAAATGTTGGAATCAATTATTAAAGATGAAATAGCAGCGCATTTGCAAAGCAGTGACAGGATCGGTCCAAGTCAGCATGGATTAATGAAAGGGAAATCATGCTTGACAAATCTTCTGGAATTTTTTGAGAATGTAACTGGTAGAGTGGACAAGGAAGAACCAGTGGATGTGGTGTATTTGGACTTTCAAAAGGCTTTTGACAAGGTCCCACACAAGAGATTAGTGTGCAAAATTAAAGCACATGGTATTTGGGATAATGTACTGATGTGGATAGAGAACTGGTTGGCAGACAGGAAGCAGAGAGTCGGGATAAACGGGTCCTTTTCAGAATGGTAGGCAGTGACTAGTGGGGTGCCGCAGGGCTCAGTGCTGGGACCCCAGTTATTTACAATATACATTAATGATTTAGATGAAGGAATTGAGTGTAATATCTCCAAGTTTGCAGACGACACTAAGCTGGGTGGCGGTGTGAGCTGTGAGGAGGACGCTAAGAGGCTACAGGGTGACTTGGACAGGTTAGGTGAGTGGGCAAACGCATGGCAGATGCAGTATAACGTGGATAAATGTGAGGTTATCCACTTTGGTGGCAAAAACACGAAGGCAGAATATTATCTGAATGGCGGCAGATTAGGAAAAGGGGAGGTGCAACGAGATCTGGGTGTCATGGTACATCAGTCATTGAAAGTTGGCATGCAGGTACAGCAGGCGGTGAAGAAGGCAAATGGTATTTTGGCCTTCATAGCTAGGGGATTTGAGTATAGGAGCAGGGAGGTCTTACTGCAGTTGTACAGGGCCTTGGTGAGGCCTCACCTGGAATATTGTGTTCAGTTTTGGTCTCCTAATCTGAGGAAGGATGTTCTTGCTATTGAGGGATTGCAGCGAAGCTTCACCAGACTGATTCCCGGGATGGCAGGACTGACATATGAGGAGAGACTGGATCGATTGGGCCTGTATTCACTGGAGTTTAGAAGGATGAGAGGGGATCTGATAGAAGCATATAAAATTCTGATGGGACTGGACAGGTTAGATGCAGGAAGAATATGCCCGATGTTGGGGAAGTCCAGAACCAGGGGACACATAGTCTAAGGATAAGGGGTAAGCCATTTCGGACTGAGATGAGAAGAAACTTCTTCACTCAGAGAGTTGTTCACCTGTGGAATTCCCTACCGCAGAGAGTCGTTGATATCAGTTCATTGGATATATTCAAGAGAGAGTTAGATGTGGCCCTTACGGCTAAATGGATCGAGTGGTATGGAGAGAAGGCAGGAAAGGGGTACTGAGGTGAACGATCAGCCATGATATTATTGAATGGTGGTGCAGGCTCAAAGGGCCGAATGGCCTACTCCTGCACCTATTTTCTATGTTTCTATGTTTCTAATGCTGCGCACACAACCATCATGTACTGCATGGACTCTTCCAACGGAGCTACCAGCTGCTGTTGTGTTGGCAATGCATCCCAGGTGACCCAGTGAGATTTCGAGCATTTTCTGTTTCTATTTCAGATTCCAGCATCTGCAGTATTTTGCTTTTGCATCCCAGGTGTCTGCCTGCTTCAATGATCTGCATTATTTTACTTGTAAATGCAGAATACTTGAGATCTGAATGTGCAAGCTGCTCAGCCAAGGGCAACATCTTCTGACCCTCTGGCCAGCAATACCTGCATCCTTATCTTCTACTTCCTGTACACTTGTGCTTTGTGCATCTCTCTATGTATTCCCCAACGGCTAGCTATCTAATGCTCTGCCCTAACCTTCGGTGAATGTTTCTAGACTGATATACCGTGTCTGAAGCAGAGGGATCTGGATGAAATTCATCTTCCTCCTGATTGGAATAGCTAAAAGAAGGCAAGAATCAAAACCAGAAGAACAGTGTTGATGCAATTTGCACTAAAAAGTGTGATATCAGGGCATCATTATCTGATTCACTGTCAGATTAGATGTGGTGCAGGAGAATGAACCTGTCGTGGCACTTGGCCTCCAAACTCCTGGCTCTCGTGTCCTCTCTCGTGAGCCTCCTCAAGAGCTCCAAAGCTGCTTCATATGGATTGAGAGGGCAGAGGTTATGAGGGACACCGCCTGCAGCCAATTCTTCTCAATGGTTATGGGCTTTTTTACCTTTGAGAAGAATGTGGACAGGGTAAATACTCTCCAGTTGATATGAGGTGAAGTGTAAGCTATGTGTCACCATGCAGTCCACAGGTGCATGAAACCAGAAATGACATGTCCTGTGAGACTGTCAGTGGAATCCATGTGTGGAAGGCAACATGTTAAGTTACAGTTAAAGGTGAAGTGTGGAAAAGAGACAGCTCATCTAGGACATTAATGGAACACTCATGAAGTAGCTCAACGCAGTGTGAGGAAAGAGGTTGTAAGTAGTAAAACTGTTTTGTTCAATTCTGGAAGTGTGTTCTACTTTTTTTAACCTTGGTTGATACAATGGAGGATAGGGAGGACCGAGATGGGTGGGCCTTAATGAGGGACAAGATGCAGGCAGCGGGTCCACTGGTCAGCGAGACAATAACAGAAAGTTTAAGCCAAGATTAAGGAGGAAGTTAAAAAAAATCTTTCAACAAAATGTGGTTGGAATGTGGAATTCTCTTCCACAAACCATTGTTGAAGCAGAATCCATAAATATTTGTAAAAGAGAGTTTGATACAATGATGGTAAGATTTGTCCATATCTGCCAGTGATGTTACCGTGCAATAATATTCATGTCTTATTTTATCGTATTGTTTATTTTGTGGTGTTCTTTAAGCTGGTCATTCAGGTTGTCCAAATTGTTAACACTTCATTCATCCTGTCAGTGACATATTCTTTGCATATTTGTGTGTTGTCCTCCTCTACCAAACGTATGCATATCATGTGATTACAGAGCTTACCAGCTACTGAGAGGCCTAATCATTAAATCAGAGTTTTCTGTGTTGGCGTTGGGCCATTTTCAGTAAGCATCGCTCACTGCACAACTGGATTGGTGAACTTTCTGACATTTATACCAGTAAAGTGGCTCCTTAGCTGCTTGAGAAATGTTAAAGGATTTTTTTATTGCCACCAGTGAAATTGCACATTTCAAAGCTCTGCAATCTCACAATTTCATTAATGGTTCATTAATATCAGAGAAAAACGGGCATTTCTCCTGGTCTTTGTGAAAAAGAAGAATGACAGGCCCTTAGTTCAAGTCAGTTAATCATTAAGGTTGGGAATTCTATCACTGGTTTTCCTGGTTTACCTACGGTAAATGGAAAACAATTTGAAGGATAAGAGATTTAACATCTATCTTCTTGTGCAAAATACAGATGCCACTGTGTCAAAACAAATAATTATGGAGCTCAGTACAGATTCTTATTGATTACAAAGCAGGAAAGAAAATATATATACAAACAACAAAGAGAATTTTAAAGGGAGTAGAATCTTGTAGCTCTGTTTAATTCAACTACTTAAAATGTATACCACACATAGCTATGACTATTTGCTGTGTTGAAAAGAAAATTCTAATTGTAAATAAAGGATACATGCTTTGACTTGATTACATTAAATGATCTCTGGCACAGTTTGTATATATTAGACAAAATATCCCTCAATTTATTATGATTAATTGAACTGCAGTACATAATTTCTGAGTTTCCAAATTAAGATATTTTAGCTATGTGAAATAAATTACTTCAGAATCAATATATATATTAAAAATAAGTGTATAATGCCATGCTCAGTTTCCTTTTAAAATATAATTGGTGTTTGACAATCCCAGTGAAATTGATTCTCAATGAATCTATTGATGAGTAATGTGTAATACAATTAGTTTATTCACCAATGTAACTTGCCTTTTTGTTTATCATAAATGATTGACTAACATTTCTAATATTCAAAATATAGAATGCATATAGAAAATAAAGAAAAAGCCACATATATTTGATTTGTTTTGATTATTGCTTTACTTGTATGACAGTGTATAAATATAACCACAGTGGAAGCCCCATTCTACATATTCTAATTATCCTTCAGAATTTTTACAGAACAAAGCTTTGCACAAGATGTCACCTCACTGCATAGACCAGTAATACTAATCACATCCTGTCTGACATAAATCCACCGCACAGCCCAAGAAATCAAATTTTTTTGTTCTTTGCATTGCCTATATTCCTGTGCCCTGGGTACTACAGGACCAATACAGGGATTCTTGTTTATCTGCCAGTTTCTGTTCTCCACTAGGGGTGTACGGGACCTCCATTATGGCATATAGTGAAGGTTTTGTACTACACTGTACACTATAAAAGCAGACTAGCACACGAAAAGAAAGAGTTTTGCATAGAATATTTATTCCATAACCCATTATAACTTATTTAAATTCAAAATTGATAATGTCACTTTTGTTTATCTTAGAGATGATGATTGACAGGGATGATCTTCAAATATATTGCTAAGCTCTTTTAAAACATAAATACCAACAAATTACATTTATGTAGCATCTTTAACATAGTAAAATGTCACAAGGTGCTTCATAGGAGCATTATCAAAACAAAATGTGACACCAAGCCACATAAGGAAATATTAGTACAAGTGGAGGTAGTTTTTAAGGAGCATCTTAAAGGAGGATAGAGAACTAGAGAGGCAGAGAGATTTAGGGAGAGAATTCCAGAACTTAGGGCCCAGGCAGCTGAAGGCACGGCCACCAATGGTGGAGTGATTAAAATCGTGGATTTGTACAGGCCAGAATTGGAGGAGCACAGAAATATTGGGGGGCTTGTAGAGCTGAAGGAGGTTACAGAGATAGGGAGGGGCGAAGCCATGGAAAGGTTTGAAATAAGAGGAGATTCATTTTAGTACAAAAGGTACAAATTCTGAACTTATTAACGGTAACAAAATGTCAATGCTATATTTTAGCAGCTTTCATGGAACAGTATATTCCGTATTCACTTCCCGCCTTTTCTCAAAGGACAGACTCCTGTTGGTCCACACTTCCAGAGGTTCTGGCAGCCCTTTAATATGTCAACTGGTTCTTCATCAGTGAGTCTAGCTAGTGCCAGCAAGTTTTTTAAGAGGCATACAACAAATGGTGATATTGTACCCACCAGAAACCCGTATGTGGTTTATCATTGAATAACAAAGGTTTACCAGCTACTTTTATCATTCAGTAGGTGGTAGCTTTACCCACAAGGTCATCAAGGGAGCTTGGAGGGAGGATTCTCTTTTATTCTAGCCATGATCTTCATATACTGACCTTCCTTAAACATCAGAATGTCAGCTGTGGCTCAATGAGCAGCACATTTGCCTCTGAGTCAGAAGGTCATGGGTTCAAAGCCCACTCCAAAGACTTGAGCACAAAAATCTAAGCTGACATTCCATGCCAATACTGAGCACAGTCAGAGATGCTGGGGGATTATTTTTCTCTCAATGTCCTCTCTGACGCTGCCCCAGCATGTCTTCTTCAGCCCCCATGATCTCTCTGGTTGTTCTGATGTCCTCTCTGACCCCAACAATCTCCTCTCCCATCCCCCCATGTCCTTCTAGGCCTTCCACGATGTCCCCCACTGACCCATGATCTCTCCAGTCCCCTGTAATAGCTTGGTGCCTCAGGCCTTCCTGCCCGACAGCAAGCCAGTTTCTCAATCTGGTGGGCTCCCAGCTGGGAAATGGAGTAAGAACATTTTAATGAGGTTCTTCTGTTAAAATTTGCAGGACCTCTGGGAAACCCGCATTTCCAGGTTTCCCAACCACTACACCACCTCCCCAGCTATAGCTTTCCTGCTAGTTATAAGCAGGTCTGCAGACAGAAGAGGTCCTTCACATAACTCCAACAGGGCTTTAACCCAACTTGCCTGATGGGAACTGGGCGGATGGGTGGTTAAAGTTGCCCAGGCTACATACTTGTCCTGGAGCCACCGAGAGCTGACCTGCTGAGATTTTCACCTGCTCTCCATCTTAGATCAGCCATGATCTTATTGAATGGCAGAGCAGGCTCAAGGGGCCAAATGGCCTACTCCTGCTCTTAATTCTTATGTTCTTATGTAGTCTCAATTCAATTCAACAGAGGGATCTGAAACAGGTGTTGGACCCCCTATTTACATAGGTAATGAGCCTAAAGCCTGTTTCAGGCGGGCGCCCTGGGCAACTATAGGCACGTGACGCACTGCCACATTTTTTTGTTTGCGAAAGGAAGAAAGAACACAGTTGCTGCATTATGTACTCCTTAATCAGGATTTCTCAAAACACTTCATATCCAATGAACTTTTTTTCAAATGCAGTCATTGTTATGTAGGCAAATGCAGCAATTTTCACACAGCACAATTGACAAACAGCAAATATGATGAATGACCAGTTAATCTGTTCTTCATAGTTATGGTTGAGGGAGAAGCGCTAGCCAGGACACCGGAAGAACTCCCTGCTCTTCTTTAAATATTCCAGTGGAATATTTTACATCCACCTGAGCAGGCAGACATTAATGTCTCATCTAAAAACCTAATTTCACTTTTCCTTTTGTTATTTGCATTTAATCTCCATATCAAACTATGTGTACTCTTGATTATCCAATGTCTAATATCCATGAGAAACTCAACATTACAACTCTCTTTTATGTACGAATTAATTGAGAAAGCATAATTTAGGGCTGGATGTTCGACTTTTCTGTTGTCGGGGCGAAAATGGAGACGGGGCGGGAAAGTTACCGGCCGAGAATAGTTTGCATCTTGGTAATTAAATTTGGGAATCTGGGCCCTGCATCAGGGGGCGCAGCGCGAAGGGAGGTGTTGTACACATCTCATGGTGCAAGGATGGGAAACTCACGAACTAAAGTGCCAGACTGGGAGAGCTCCGAGAGAAGCGGGGGGTGGTGGGGGGGGAAACTTTAAAAAAAGACACAAAAACATTCCCCAGGCCACCACAACACAATCGCTAAAAAAATTTAAAGAACAAACACTCGCACTTACCTTTGCAGCCCATTACCTTCCTTTCCATCGCCAGTATGGCTCGACCCCTCTGATTTCCCAGGCGGTCATTGCGGGCGCACTTCTGGGCAGGACACAAGTTAAAGGGAAGGTATGGGCCATTAAAAAAAATTCACCTGATTTTGCCGAGAGCCCAGTTGGCGCCTTTAACATGTGGTCCGGTGAAGCAAAGTGCCGGGCTGTTGGCACGACATCCCTGTTTCCCGGTGGTCCAGGGTGGCCCAATTTTATACAGCACTGTTTGTAGCTTGGGCCCTTCCCTTTAATTAAGGGAAGAGCCCCTCCTATACAGCAGTGATACGTGGCCCAGTGTGTAGCGCTGCGCCCCGGTCCATATGCGTCCACCCCGCTAGCGCCCCAGAAAGGAAGTGGAGCGCATTATTTTGTGCTCCACTTCCTGTCGGAGGCGGTAACTCCAATTTCTCACGAGAAGCGAGACTTCTGCATCTGGCACAAATTCTCGCCTCGTGAGTGTTACCGCCCCCAAACGGGGCGCAATGGAATTTTTCTCCCATTGTCTTTAAATGTTTTGTTAAAAAGAGAACAATTTGTAACAGAAGGCTTATTTGTTTATTTCCAACCATTATTGATGTTCTGGGGCTGCCAATGACATCTATATGATTTGATTTTTCTGCACTATATTTAGATCTGCTATGGTTATAGTATACCCTTTTGTCTTTCACTCAACCTACTTTTGGCCATGATTGATTAGTATAACAGAAAATGATTTGGAAAGCATCCACAAATACTTTGAAGCTAAAATTTTTACAGTTAAACAAAAACAGTAAGTGCTGAAATGTATATGTGCCTGAAATTTCCCTGGAGGTTCTCGCACCATAACTTCACCGGGTGATCAGCAGAAACCTTGAGAAACAACCTATATGGCTGTATATCACCATTTCTCCAGAGTTTTTGTCGATCAACCACTGAAGTTACAGTGGAACGAATAATTAGGACAAGTTGGACCTGGAGATAGAAGCTCACCGAGGGGATGGGGGGATGGGGGGCGGAGGAAGGGGTAGAATATCATGCGTGTGAGCAGCTTTTGAAGGGAAACAGCCAGACTTCTAAGAGATTTTCAGGAGAATTACCGTGGAAATCCTACCCCATTCCTCTTTTAAAGCAGAACTCTAAAATTATTTTCTTTTGCAAAGTTGTGTACCGCAGTGCATAGAATGTACAAAAGGTATCATGCAGACCAGGAATTGGTCAGCAGAAATTTATTTTTCTAGTAACGAAACAATTTCACCAGTGTACCTTAAATGAAAAAAAAAAGAAAATGCTAGACATGCACAGCAGGAGTCAGTCAGCATCTGAAAGAGAAAAATAGATGAACATTTTGTTTGAAACCCTTTATCCTGTCTATTATGTGATGCCTCATGCAATCTCTCAATGTTTCTATCCAGCAGCATTGCCTCAATCCACATCATAGCTGCTCTGGATCTCAGTTTAATTTTATCCTTTGTCTCATTTTTTCCCCTTCTACTCAGGTAACAAGATGATGACTGACTTGATATGTATTCCTATTTTCATTTCAGATTTCCAGCATTTATGGAATTTTCATCTGTTGATTATTTAAAATTTATGTCTAATTGAATAAAATAGATACCCTTAATAATCATCATAATCATCAAGAAAATTAATTACTTGAGAAAAAAGTGAGCCTTGTACACAACATACAAAGAAACCAGTTACTTTATATAACAGTAAATAATAAAATGTGATTGAAAATGTATTTATTGATGTTTTTTTCTCAGGCATGCACTGGAGGAGGATGTACAATGAGTCAAGCTAGTACTGCTAAAACTGAAGAGAGTACCCCAGAAAATGTTCCTGCTCCTATTGTCCAATCTTATACATCCAGTTCCTTTAACATCTCATGGACAGAACCAGAGTTACCAAACGGTGGGTGATTTCTTTTCTGCCTGAAGTTAAAAACATGATTAGCAAAGGTAAATTAATATTCTAGATGACAACTTATATGTGGCACTTAATTTTTAATGACCATTTTAGCACATAAAAAACTCCTGAGATAGCATCATTTTATATAGCTCAGAAATTGCAGTCATTTAGAGCGTCGTATTTAAATGGCTCAAAAGTGCTCCCTTTTGACTGTTGTTGAGTACTACATCTGAGAGATGTGTGTGCCAGCTTCTTGACTGCACACAGGCTTCTATTCTACTCTGCTCATTTATTTTGATTCCATATAGGACATTTTTGTTTATTTAAAATAACAAGTCAAACTTTCATTGAATGTTGTGAGTTTTTTGAATATACAAATACTGATACCGTTGTGGTAAAGACCTAGTCATAGATTTAGTCCAAAGGGCTTTGTTTTTTCTCTTTTTACCTTAAGATGAATTTTTCAATATGCGTGCGAAAGCAGCAAAGCAGCAGAACAGTGAGCTTAGTGCTCATTGGTATCATGCTAGGCTGACCTCACAGGATTTCCTGAGGTCAGCCCTAATTATTTAATCATGGCAAGCTACTGGTCCACATTGGACCTGGAATTAGCAGTTCATCAGGGAGGTGGTGGAAGGGGTGAAAAGCCATGCATGTGAGCAGCCTTTGAAAGGAAACAAACAGATTGCTAAGAGATTTAGTCATATTGGAGTAAAATAGTTTTAACCTCTTGAAAGGCTGGAACGTATTTAAATCAAAATTTCAGTCTTTCCAAAAGTTTTATGAGATGAAAAAAAACAGCTGGCAAAACCCAAGGGAAGGAGAAGTAAACATGAAGGCAAGAACTGGAGTTTGTGGCCAAATGATGAAATGGCACAGCAGCCAATGGAGCTGCTATATGAGGTGGGTGTCAAGAGGATTGCCCTGTTTGGCACTTCAGGACACCTTCCTAAAAAAACAACATTCCAAATTGCCTGGCAGGGCGCAATGGGCAGTGTCAATACTATGTACCTGCATGACCTGGGTACAGATGTGGATGAAGATTACACACCTTCAGGATACTGGCAAGGAAAGGCAGTACTGTTTACCAGGTAGATGGTCAAAGTATGTATGGCATGAACCTGTTGCGCATTTACTGCTGGCCCATGCCAAGTTCTCACATAACCTCACAGCTCTTTCATTGTTTATCATGCATAACCATACTCCAGCAGAGCACACAGTTAAAGAACTTACAACAAGCTTGGCAAACTCCCACCTTCAAAGGCCTTCACAAACAAAATTATTGTAACACAAACTAGTGGAATGATACATGGTCGCTCACTAACACACAGGATGGGTTACAGGATGGTCATGTGACTATCATCAACAACCTCTTTAATTGAGAAATGCAGCAGCGACATTGGGAAGCTCTTCCATGTTGCTGTTACTTTTAGTAGGAGAGGAGATGAAAGAGATGGCTATATTGACTTATGCATTAATCACTTCTTTGATACATGTGTGGGAAGTATTTTGGCTGGTACTCCAGATGATCCATATGCTAGCCTGGAAGGAAGCAGTGGTAAAAGCATTGAGGGAAAAAGGAGATCTTGTCTGCCACTATCACTGCTGTCAGTGTGCAATAGGTTTGCTACAGCTCTTCTTGAAACTAATGGCACAGAGCTTCCACTGGCGCTGTGCTGACCCAGAGCCTATGAGCCAGTTCCCCACACAATTCCTATGAAAGTGTGTATTCTAAGGGATCCAACCTGGACTCCCAATTACTGACAATTTTCATGCAGGATGCTGAGGGAGCACTCAATGGCATTTGGCAGGAGGCCAGTGGTGAGTAAGCATGGATATTCTGGCTACATGGGGTAGATGGCTGCCATAGGTGCACCTCCAGTGGTGCAGGCACCTGCTGGGCTCATGCAAATTTGGTGTTTTACCACTGACCCTTGAAACTCTGCTGAGATCAGTATTGGGGAGTGCCAGCTGGCATGACCCTGGTTTTAACCACTAGGATTGCAGCCCTTGGATTTTTGGGGTCTTTAAAATTAGGTACCATGTTGTCCAGCAGAAAGGTACATTTGCTTACAAGAGAATTAGCCTCTTGCAGTCTCTGTGAAATAAAAACAAGAGCTCCGATTTTATCTCGAGACATGAATCGGGTGGGTGGCAGCCAATGGCAAATCTTCCTGATCTTGGCAGCATGAGGCCTAGGAGATTTTAACTCCTGTGCCTTATCTGCATGCTGCAGCCAGGTTCCAGCCCAAAACCGTCAGGAGGTGTCCGCTGTGTGGGGGGTCGGAGCACAATGTCGGACAGCAGGAATGGTCCTCCACACTCCGATAAGTCAATTGGGTTGGGAGAGATGAACCTGAAGTTGAGGAGGTCTAAATGTTCCTTGTGTGGCTCAGAGGAGCGCTCCTGCTCCTCTGGCCCCATAAGGAAAGACTTTTTTTAAAAGGCTTACATTTTTGGACCTCTTTTGATCTTGATTCCTCTTCCCTCTTGATGGACGTGGCAGGAAAGCCTACAGTTAAAATAGCTGTCAAGCCCCAATGACATCATCAGAGCCCAATCTGCATATTTAATGTAGGACTGCTCCGTTAAAGTTGCAAACTGCAGTACATCGCAGTGGGTAAAGGAAGGGGGGGAGACATCAGCGGGTGAGTCCCATGGGCAATTTTAATTGCTCAGCCGGTTTCCATCCCATTATCTTCTGACTCGCCATGGACAATGCCATTGGATTTCTGCTGATATGTGAGATATATTGAAAAGCTTGACCTGGCTGGATTGTAAAAACAATAGCTCAAACTCTGATATAACTTTAGGGTGCTGGAAACAGAAGCACTACTACATAGAATTACATTTGACCTATCTGGTCTATACAGGTTTATATTCCACATGAGCCTTTACCTTCTGCACTCCCACCCCCCCATATCCCTCTATTCCTCTCTCCCTCATGTGTGCATCAAGCCTCCCCTTAAATATGTGGCAGCGAGATCACATTCTCACCATTCTCCTCTGTAATAAAATTAATTTGGAATTCTTTCATCTGTTAGTAGACCCTTAGTTCTGGACTCACCCACAAGTAGATACAGAATAAGGTATCCAGTTAGCAGCCCAAGAGAGAGATTTTGCTAACACGTTTTTTCTCTTTGGTGACACTCAGAAAGGAGTAAATACATGTTTTCCTTTGCTGAAGCATATGGGACTTACATTTGCCTATATAATTTAATATTTTTTTCAAAACCTACTATGCATGTCCAGCAATTGTGTTGATATAATGAAATTCAATTTTAAAATAGTGCAGATTTCATACCATTGGAGAAAATTTACAGTTTTATAGTGGACCTGTTCTCAGCATCCTGCATTACCAGTACAAATGTGGTGCAACTTCTAAAATCATCCCAAGTTTTATACTGGCATGTCACTACTGATGTGAAATTTACTAAATGGGAACATTGAATTGTATTTTGGCAGAAACATTGAGGTCAATACATAACTGAAGAAAGGGCATCATGGATGTTTGTTTGATATTGATACAGCATTTCATATTATACCAACAACAATGTTCTTCACCTTTAATACAACAATTCAAATGGAGTATATGAAAGACGTTACATACACACGGCAAACAATTGGCCAACATGCTTAGTAAATACTTAAATTAGGACAAAAGCCTATTATAGGGCTGTGTATGAACTTCACAAGAATGACGCAGCATATTTTTGTCAGCTATCAGCAATGCAACTGTAAATCTGCAGTTTATGGCATGAATGATTGTTAGTTTAAACTGCAGTAAAAGATACTTTAAAACTCGTGCCGCAGAAGCTTCCCAGTAATGGCTAATTATTTGTATGCAAAAGAATAATGCCTGAATATGAATATGTATTTGTAGTTTATTAATATATGGCTTTACATTTAGATTTTCTTTCGATTACAGAAACGCACATAGATTCAAAAAGATCATGGTTTATTATTTTGCAAAACGTACATGAAAAACACAAAAGTACACGAACATACTCACACACTATTTAAAAAAATCGTTTTTTCTGTTTCCTCTCTCAGGTCAGAATTGAGATTTCCTACAAAGTTTTGCAAGTTTGACTTAAATATTTAATTAATATTTGATTAATATTTGAATATTTCATATTTGAATATATCATTGCATTTTATATTCCAAAAGAAAAAAATGAATAATCCCATAAATATAATTAGAAAAACATAACCATTCAATTTATGCATCTAGTAATCAGAGAACATTGGATACTCAGCAATACTTTCAAGGCAATAATCTCACTGAGGTCAGATGAAATCTTAATCAAACCCAATTTCAAATCTTGAGAAGTTTCTATCATCCGAACCCGAGATGAACATCCTACCTGGTATTCACTCTGGTATCAGTTACCTTTCTATAATACATGCCATGAAGTTTGTAGGAAGATTTTATTTATCTCATTTTGTTCTTTATTTTGTTAGCAGCAAGTGTCACAATAGACATCAATGGCCAAGATGCTTCACTTAGTTGAAGTGTAATGTCTTTCTCACTGAAGGAAAACATTCTGTAGTTGACTCCAGATATTAGCATACTACATGCACACAGACAAGCATATATATTCTATGTATTACAAATTGTTAACTTTTGTCACTTTTCTTCTTATTGACCAAAGGTATCGTCATACATTATGGGCTGTATATGAATGGAGTGCTCATGAAAAGCTCCTCTTCTTTACTTGGCTTCTACATTAATGATCTAACACCATGGAGTCTCCATACCTTTAGAGTTCAAGCCTGTACAGCTAAAGGCTGTGCATTAGGTCCCCTGGTGAGTACCTCAATTTAAATTCGCCCAGCATACAGAATGTCAGATGGCAGTGGATATCTGAAATATAATGATTCATATTGGTCAATACAAACCATCTGGCAGAGCATGACATTTTATCAAATGCCATTCACTGCTCGTTAAAGAGTGGTTAGATTGTACTTAGTATTTGGCCACTGTTCCAAAAGTACTTTATCAGCAATTTCCACAGAAACCCAGAATCTTTTATGAATATAATCTGCTGGAAAAAGGTAATTTGATACCTAATTATTCTTACTAGCTTTATATCTCTTTATTTCTATGTATATATAATTTTAATCTAAAATATTACCATATAGTGGCTATAAAACAAATGTAATATTAAAACCATTCCTTTTCCCTTCCATAGTCTTTCTGTGCCATGCATTTTCTCAGCCAAGTGGGCAGGTTTGATACCTGCTCCAATTTGCCAGTATCACTGAAGTATGAAAGCAATTTCAGGTGTTTTGACTATCTGATTTTCCCTTCTTTGTAAGCAAGTACCTTAATTGTATGTTTTAAATAAACATTTTGACAATAAAAGCAAAAACTGTAATAAATGTGCAGATTCCAGACAAGTCACTAGTCTACATGTGCTCAGTGAAGTAAAACCAAGCTGGAAATATGCAAAGAAACCAAACAAAATGGTATTTGTAATTAGCAATTTTACAGCAATGGTCAATTCAATCTAAAAAGAGAGAGGAGGCTAAAAGAGATAACAAAACAGGAAAAATATAAAGAACAAAAGAAAGAAAAAAATAACTTGCACTTAAAGTGCCTTTCATGACCTCAAGATGCCCCAAAGCACTTTACAGCCAATTAAATAATTTTGAAGTGTAATCACTGTTGTATTGTAGGAAACGCAGCAGCCAAAATTGCACACAGCAAGTTCTCACAAACAGCAATGTGATAATGATGAGATCATCTTTTTTAGTGATATTGGTTGAGGGATAAATATTGGCCAGGACTCCGGGGATAACTCCCCTGCTCTTCTTCGAAATAATAGCATGTGATCTGTTAGAGCCACCTGAGAAGGCAGACAGGGCCTCGGTTAAACGTCTCATCCGAAGCATGGCACCTCAGAGCTACACTCCCTCAGGCCTACACCAAAGTGTCAGTCTAGATTTTGTGCTCAAGTCTATGGGGTGGGCTTGAACCCATAACCTTCTGAGTATTATTTGAGATACCCTGTCTGCAGCATCTTGCAAGGAGCCGCCGTTGCTTGACAAGCCTGATGGAGAGCTCATTGCCCCTCCTGTGGTGGCATTACTGTTGTGGTATCTGATGTAGTGTGGCATGATGAAGTTGCGAATGAGTGTCAGTAGCCATGGTTGGAGGGTGTCGTCCTTGACCCCGAGTAACCATCTTTGTATTTTGCAGCTTCCTGAAGATGAGTTTGCAGAAGCCCCTTCAACTGTAAGCCAAAGTGCATAAAATGAGCAATTAGTCAACTGCTCACTCTGAAATCAACAAGCTCTGTTACACTTAGATGCAACTGATCTGAGTGCCTGCAGCTCTAAGGATAAGGGGTAAGCCATTTAGGACCGAGATGAGGACAAACTTCTTCAATCAGGGAGTTGTGGGCATGTGAAATTCTCTACCACAGAAAGTTGTTGAGGCCAGTTCGTTAGATATATTCAAAAGGGAGTTAGATGTGGCCCTCATGACTAAAGGGATCAAGGGGTGTGCAGAGAAAGCAGGAATGGGGTGCTGAAATGCATGATCAGCCATGATCATATTGAATGGTGGTGCAGGCTCGAAGGGCCGAATGGCCTACTCCTGCACCTATTTTCTATGTTTCTATGTCACTTTAAATCCGGCAGCCTATACACCCCACAGACAATCCCACCAGGTTTTCCCTAATGGCTGGACAATGTGTGGGGTTTCCATTTTTTTTGTTAAATTTATGATGGAGTCAGAATTGCATAAAGTGACTCCAATTTGCATAGTATTCATGAGGCTCCCATCTGCCCGCGGTGGGAGCCTCGATCATCTTGAAAGTCAGTTATGATAAAAGCCTTAATTTCATTTGCCCGAAACCAGGTGACGGAACATTTAAAATAGAGCAGGGCACTTTCCCACTCTTTTCCTGTCCCAATCTGTCCAACTCCAATCTTAATTTGCAGGTGGCAAGGATACCTGCCCCAAGCCTGCAGGAAGGGAAGAGAATCAGTACACCAGTCATTACAAGACATTCGAACAACCTAAATCATAGCCAGACCAAGAGCAGGCTTGCTTGAGTTTGTAAGCAAATTGCTCGCCTAACTCAAAGATGTGATGCATGATATAGAGAGAACCTAGAGCAGGGAGAAAAATAGTTTTCGCACTATTTTATGAAAGTTAATGGCCTAGAAATACGATCGTAGTATGCCCGTTTTACAGGCATAAAATGGGTGCTTAACGGTCCAATATGGTGGGAGAGCTCTAAGAGAGAATAGTTCATGCTTTTCATCTCCAATACACCAACAGTCCCGGAATCCTTATCACCGCTGTCCTTACTACCATCATCCAATTGCCTTCCTTCAGTCCAGGATTAATGGCTTGCCTTCACTTCACTACAAATGTTAACACCAACTCCAAATGCAGAAAATACAATTTTCGCATTGGTGACGTTGGAGTTCGCATTGGTGACGTTAAATCGGCATTGCATGTCGATTAACGTCACCAAGCCACCAATTTTATTCGCAGGGCACCGACAGTTACCGGCAGCGCAAAACGGGAGAGGAATATGGCGGCCGCCAGCAGCTGGTGAAAGAGCGACGACCGCCATTTTATCGCCATTTCATGGCACTACAGAGTGACGGTAAGTAGATGAATTTCTAACCCATGAGGTGCGAGGAAGTTTGGGTTGCAATAGTGATGAGAGTAGCAAGTGTGTGTGTGGGTAGGAGGCAAAGGAGCTAGAATGAAGAGTACTGATTGTAGGATAGTGAAAGGAAGGGAGGTGGGGGGAAGTATTGTTAGTAGTGAGGCCAAAGAGGGCGGAGGTGTGAGCAGAGAGTAAGAGCTCAGAGTTAGGATTCTTACATTGGCAAACTATGAGGTCATTTAACTTTTTTCTGCTGGGAACTAAGCTCCTGGGATTAACATCATCTGCAACCTCTTCCTACTAGTGGCAGAGGTATTGCCTGAAGGGCTTTCTCACCCCCCTCCCCCCACCCCCGAGGGAATCAAATCACCTTCCTGCTGTCTACCCATGGACCAGGACCTGCAATGCAACATCAGAAGCCGCTCTGATGGTCTTTCACTCAATTTTCTCCTTACAAATATTCCCTGCTGTATGTAGCCACAGTGCATCTCCCCTTTAAGAGGTGCTAGCTGTCTTTAAGTGGCATCTCTGAAGCCTAATTTTTCACCTCCTTGCCCTCCACCCAAACAGACGCACAATCAATGAATTGCATAGATATCCCTGGTTGCACACTGGCTCATGATAATGAGCTGCCAGCACCAAATTCACTTAGTCCTTGAGACCACAACCCCTACGCGCCCGTTTTCGGGCTCGAGCGAATTTCTGTGCCAAAATTTCCACAGGGACAGTAAATATCTGCAGTATACATTTTGAAACTAAATTTAACCAAAACGAAAGTTATAGGAGTAGTTTTATGAATTTTGTGTGTGCATACATGAATCACTGATGTGCAATTTTAAAGAGCGAATCTCCATGCTTGGAGTGCAGATTTTTAAAATTAATCCTCAGATTTTGTATTGAGTTGAACCTATTTGGATGTAGATTCCTCTCGTTTGTGCTCTGATCTGAATACCATCACAGGTGAATCGCAGAGTCTGTAATACCTCGATCTCAGGATCACAAAGGAGTTAAAGTATGGCTTTTTAAAACATTTCTAACCTTATTTTTTTGAACATTTCCTTATTGATTTGGTAACGCTAGCCATTCATATCCTGTCAGTTGTGGAAGCCCTTCACATTTCAAATGTGTGACATCATTCCCTTGTTCCTTACTGTACAAAGAAACTATTTTCTTCAAATTTAAGTTAATGAAAGTTGTGAACAATGGAGCTGAACAATGATTTTATAATCCGTGGCTTCTCAACAGATGCATTTTCTTATTGCCGATGATTTGAAAAAGCATGATATCTTGTACCAACTTAAGAAACTAATAGAATTATTGATGAAAGTCTCTTCCCTCTGACAGCTGTCAAACATATTAGTGGAGATGGAAAACCTAAAGGGAGTTCTACACAAAATAACTCGCCACATGTGTAATTTAATTCAAAATTTATAGCTAGCTTCAACTGGGAAAAGAATATGTTCAATTTGGTGAGCAAGTCCCTCTTGTGGAACACTATAATTTTGGAGTGGTACAGTCACCAAAGTCTCTAACATGCTCAATTAGCTCCATGCATATAAGTGCAAGTCAGTCCTTTGGACTGGTTGACATGTTGATTATGGAGCTGCTTCAGCTGAGAAAAATTAGTTCCAGCTTGGTAGATTGCAGTACATAACTGAAACTAACTTTTTTTTTTACAGCTCAGGTACCTTCAAATGATTAATTAAACTGGTCTGAAGTAATAATTTCCATGTAAATAACTGGGGTTACTTGTAGAATATACATGGGCCATTCCTGTAAACTGCATATTTGGATCAGTAGCAGGTGTAAATGAATTCCAAAAATGGCAGCTACCTATAGGAGAGGAAATGATTATCTATGTCAAAGTCATATTTTGGAGTTGTGTTTTTTATCATTTGAGAAATAGAAGGGGCTAAAAAGTCGGCTACATACCACAATCTGTTACCGCCAAATTTTTTTAAGTGGTGGCTGCCGTTAAGATACTGGCCCAAGACATGCAAATCTACAGAGCATGACCTCATTCAGCATGCAACATCAACTTGACGCCGCGCTCTGCGAACTTGGATCTTTGTGCTGAGTTTAACGCTGGGTCCTAAGCTCGCTCAGAAAAGCGAGCAAACAGCAGACTTACAGAGACGCTGTTGGCGCTACTGAAAGGAACCCACACATCTTTCAGATAAGTTCACATTTAAGCCATTGGACTGGAGTTTTTGGGGCCGAAATTGCTCTTTTTATAGCCCCATTAGCATCTCTGGGGGTGGGGGGGGGGGGGGCGCTAATGGCGCACAATTGCATTTTCATCTGGAGAGGGGGGCTCCAAGAAAATTGCCCCAGAGGTTTGGGGGCTTTGTGCCGGTAGCGCCACCCCCCGCGATTAGTGCCCCGGGCCGGCACACAACTGGCGATGCGCGCCAATCCCTCAACACCCGCACTGACCCGTTTGCGTCCCGTGGGCGGATGTCAACGCCAGCTTCGCAGGTCGCGAAGCTGGTGGACATCACCCACCAGGGTGCTCCTGAAAGGGGAGGCCCTTTGCGCCCGGGCCGCCATTTTATTTTGTCGGTCAACTCTTGCAATCGACCGGGCCGTCATCATGCAGCCTGGCACACCATTTTGGGTGCCCGGCCACTGGCCCGGTCAATCACATCCCTGGTGGCCCAGTGGCTGGCCACTGAAAGGCTTGCGGAATGCGCAGCGGCCCTCCCCTTTCATTGCTGCACCTCCTTTGAGGGGCGCACGGCCCAATTCCACGTCAGGGGCAGGACTTCCGGGCCAGTGATGAAGGTCCAGGCCCCAGAATCGGTTATCGAGTGATCCTCCAACTCCTCCTTGTCTTTGTCCTCCTCCTTCTCCTTATCCTCATCCTTCTTCTCCATCTCCCTCTCCCACCAGATCCCCCGCCCCAATCCCCAGGCAGTTCTTGTGTGTGTGAAATAAGGAAGGCACAAGGGTGGAGTTCTGGTGAAGGGAAGGCTGGAAAGAAAGATGTGCATGTGAGAAGGAATATATCATACGAGGATACAAGTATCTTGTAGTCTTTCAGCCCTGCTGCTGGCCAAGGGCTCAGCCATGTCCCTGCCAAGCATGGCCAGCACCATCTCCTCCAAGGGGGTGAGGTGAAGCCTGGAATGGGAGTTGTGCCTCTTGTGTGGTACTAGTTGTTGGTAGGTGAGTGATTGGAAGGAGCCATGCATTGAGAAGTGTGTGAGGCTGGTGGTGCAGTTGGTAGGTGACAGCTTTTGAAGATGCATTCACAGACCTTGACCACTGGCCTGAGGTCATGAAGCTTCTTTGAGCACTGGAGCCAGGCGGTGGAGGTGACACTGCTGACAGCGACGGCCTCAGTGATCTGGTTCCACTTCCTGCTTTCTGAAGGGACTTCTGGCCCCTGTGGGTAGAGGACATCTCTTGCAATGTTGACCCCCTGCATAAAGCTGGAGTGATGCGTGCGAGACCCCTGGTGCCCCTTCCCTGGCTTGCTGAGCTACTTGTGTTAGTGCTGAAGCACTTTTACCATTTTGTTAGGTATGGAAGGCAATTCAGCTTTAAGAGAAATTCTGAATATAAGGTTCTGAGAGGGTTTGACAGGGTAGATCCAGAGAAGATGTTTCCCCTTGTGGGGGGATTGTAGAACTAAGAGGCATAGTTCCAGAATAAGAGGTCGCCCATTTAAAATGAAAATGAGGAGGAATTTATTCTCTCAGAGAGTTGTGAATCTTTGGAATTCTCTACCCCAGAGAGCTGTGGAGGCTGGGTCATTGAATATATTTAAGGTGGGGCTAGACAGATTTTTGAACGATAAGGAAGTCAAGGCTTATGGGGCGCAGGCAGAGAAGTGGAGTTGAGGCCAAGGTCAGATCAGCCATGATGGCGGTGCAGGCTCGAGGGGTCAAATGGCCTACTCCTGCTCCTATTTCTTATGTTCTTATGTTTTTTTTTTGGAAGACAGTTGAGTTCCAAGAGATAAAACCTGCCTATTTTTAAATGTTTTTATTTATTTTTTCATTTTAGAAGGTAATTCCCCTTTCAGGGACCGATTGCTTTCTAAAATGAGAGCCTTGCTTTAAGAAAAGGCTGTTCTTGCTCCAGGAACGCCATGGCCATGCAACATTGGGCCTTCTTCTGTGAGTAGTGCCAGAGAACCAACCTTACAGAGTAAGTTTAGTGCTGCTACTTAAATACTGGATCCAAATTACCGGTGCTGTCTGCACGATTAATTCTGACGGCCGTTAACTGCGTCCAGCGGTAGCACCGGCAGCTTTTCAGCACACTCGAATTTTTAGCCCTATACATTTGGAGTAGTCATTTATGCTGAACATACACCCAAAGGATTACCATATCTTTCAAGTAAAATTATTGGACTAAAATAAATCAAAACTGTGTACTGCATGTTATATATGCAGACTATAGCTATACTCTCTGTGTAGCCACTGTATAGTTGCATAAGATGGAGACTTGTTACCTGATATACTATCAATAAGGTTTACACTGTGTCTATACTATGCTGGCACCACTAGAGGGTGCAACTGATGGAGACCGGGCTTTCCTGCCCCTGTGGCAGAGGCTGTCCACCAGAGGGCACTGCGGTGGAAGATCTGAGGGTCACCTGCATAGGTGTACAGGGCCCAGTATAAAAGGCTGTTCACCATGCTTGTGCCTCACTCTGGAGTTACGAATAAAGGACCAAGGTCACTACAGTTTGAGTACAACACATTACCTCGTGGAGTCATTCATAAGTGCATTACAGACATAACAACTGGTGACGAGAATATGGACTTTCACGTGATTATGGCTACCTTTGGCATACTAAAAGACTTTGTAAAGGGTGATGATTGGGATGCCTTCACAGAAAGGCTTGAGCAATATTTTGTGGCAAACGACCTGGCAGGGGAGATGGACACATTGGCGGAGAAGCGCAAGACTATACTGCTGACCAGTTGTGGGCCCGAGGTCTACCGCCTCATCAGGGACTTGCTGGCACCCACGAAGCAAAGGATAAAACATACGATGAGCTCACTGAACTAATTTGCGACCAACTAAAACCAAAAGAGAGCATCCTCACGGCCAGGCACAGATTCTACACTCACCGCAGACCTGAGGGCCAGGAGATTGCAAAATATGCCGCTGACCTCAGGAGACTTGCGGCACCGTGTGATTTTGGTACGCACCTCAACGAAGCATTGCGAGATATCTTCGTTATGGGAATTGACCACGAGGGCCTCCTTCACAAGCTATTATACCACAGTCAACCTGCAGAAGGCCATCAGCATCAGTCAGGCGTTCATGACCTCGACCTGCAGCACCAAGCAAATTATTCATCCTGTGGACTCCAACCCGGCAAGTACTATACACAGAATGGTGCCTTTCACAGGCAAGACTGTAGAACGTGGCTCTGCCCAGGGCAGGGAGCACAGACCTCAGGGTTCCAGAACTCAGAGTCCGCCTAGGAGTGCTAATCGAGTAGCACCATGCTGGCATTGCAGAGGAAACCATAGGGCTCACCAGTGTCGGTTTGCTGAGTACGTATGCAAAGCCTATAACATGAAGGGCCACCTCCAGCAGAGGTGTAAAAGAAATACGACTCACCGTCTAGCAGAGGAGTCGATAGATGACTTTGAATCCAGCGGGGGGGGTATGATGATTTGGCCAGAGAGGCAGCTCAGCCCCAAGAAGTGTATGGAGTGTATACCTGCACCACCGATTGTCCTCCAGTGAAGATGGAAGTTGGGATAAATGGCGTTCCAGTCTTCATGGAAGTGGACACGGGAGTGAGCCAGTCAGTGATGAACCAGGATGCCTTTGAGAGGCTATGGAACGAAAAACGACCCGAGCTGGTTCCAGTACAGGAAAAGCTGCGCACCTACACCAAGGAGCTAATTCCAGTCCTTGGTAGTGCAGATGTAAGTGTAATCCATAATGGCGTGGTGCACAAGTTACCTCTGTGGAATGTTGCAGGTGATGGTCCAATGCTACTTGGAAGAAGGTGGATGGGGAAGATCCAGTGGAAATGGGAAGACCTCTTCACTCCAGCAACCAATGTCCCCCGTGCTCAGAGGCAGAGCAAAACCTCACCTTCGCTTGGGCCAGGCACCAGAGAACAAACCAGCGCAGCACCTGAGGCACAGACCGTCCATCACGACTGCGTGGCAATGATCCGACTGGAACGACCTAAAAGTATCCTCCCGGCTCCAGTGGAAGGACTCCTGGGGAGGAAGATCGAATTCACAGGCACTCTTCCAGCTTTTGTGGCAGAATCGCAGGAGAGAAGGATCAAGGCAGTCAACCTCGAGAACTGAGGCAAGATGGCATCTCTGCTGAAGCGAGGAGCAGCGTGGCTAAAAAAAAAAGATGGCCACGGCCATATTACGAGGTGCTATGCTGAGGGACCAACATGTGGTGTCCAACAAAGGATTTGATTGGGGTAAAGCCAGCAGGGTTCTCTTAAAGGAGATCTGCAGCCAACTAAACTTAAAGAGACATTGTATGCATGACAATCAATGTAACGAACCGACTAAGAATGTGAACAAAATGTTGTTGCAAGATGTCGGGAATAGAGTGTCCCCAAAAGTAGCAAGCAAGCAAATTTGGGAGGATAAAGACACTGATCCTGATGCCCTGCCCCAGGTGTCCCCACAAATTATAGGCCAACGACCTCTGGAGGGTGAAGGCTCTGATCCTGATACCCTGCCTCAGGTCTATCCCATGTTGCAGGCACCCGATGGCACTATTCGCCACAGACCTGGAAACGTAAACGGCGCCAATACGCACAGTCAGCCGCCATTGCCCTACCACCCAGGTGGAGACGGCACAGCCCTGAGACCCAGTCGCTACCTCGGCCATGTCCGGGAGCGAAAGGTCAGAGCCAACGAGTTCCCCAAACGGGACCTGGAACAGCCAGGTTCCCAACACCGTTAGACAGCAGGCAGAAGATTCTGCAGCCCTCAAAGGAGGACAGGGAGGCCACACACATCTGTGGCTCTGCCCACCATTAGGCAACGACAAAGGCCTTGAGTCCTGGCTAGGTGAGCGAACCAAGCCCACCCCGCTAGCAGAGGGCGCAGCACCGCTATCAGACGACTAGGACCCCGTCCGGTTGCTCTGGAACCTGCGTCCTCGCATAACTGTACTGCTACTTCAGTACTTACCATGACGGAACTATGAATGCAATCTACCCCATCCTGGCGCACGACCGCAAAACATAAAGAATGTAAATCACTAAACCAAGGTGTCACGCTACAAACTGTAACTTCCTTTCTTTAATACTTGCACTGTGTCTGATCCTGTATGTTAATGTAATGAGCCTGCTGCATGATCTCGCTGAGAGCAGGGGGGAAATGGATGTATGTAGCCATGGATACACACATGGATCACACCCAGAACCCACTGGAAACTCCACAGCATCATCAAACCATCCAAACTGGTAACCACTACCAACGTTGTGGCAAAAGGACGGGGGTTAACAGGGAGAGAGCCAAGCCAAAGCACAGCCAAGGTGCAAGGGCTATTGGCACTTAAGTCTCGGGAGAGCTAAGCCAAAGCACATAGTGCAAAGGTAATTGGCACAAAGGACTTGAGGGAGAGTGATGTTATATATGCAGACTATAGATATACTCTCTGTGTAGTCACTGTATAGTTGCATAAGATGGAGACTTGTTACCTGATGTACTATCAATAAGGGTTACACTGTGTATATACTATGCTGGCACCACTAGAGGGTGCAACTGATGGAGACCGGGATTTCCTGCCCCTGTGGCAAAGGCTGTCCACCAGAGGGCACTGCGTGGGAGACTTGAGGGTCACCTGCATAGGTGTGCAGGGCCCAGTATAAAAGGCTGCCCACCATGCTTGTGCCTCACTCTGGAGTTACGAATAAAGGACCAAGGTCACTACAGTTTGAGTACAACACATTGCCTCGTGGAGTAATTCATAAGTGTATTACAGACATAACACTGCATATAATTGGACAGTCTCAGTTAGAAAGACCATAAAGCCAGCTGCTGCTGTTAAGTAGAAATTCAATCTGATGATGTAAGAGGTCATTTTTAGAAGCTGCCATTCATATAAATTGATCTGAATATTCTTCTGAATTACCACCGATTTTGTGGCAGTAGGTAGAGTAGAATGAGTTCTTAGCAGCTCCCAACTCAAAACCACTGCAAAAAATATGCACCTGAATTATCCTCCGAATAAATTCCTTAAGGCCCACAGGGAACCTGACCTGCCTCATGAATGGGGTCAAGGGTGCGTAGCCAACCCTTCCCAACCTTTGCCCTAAATCCATCCCAAATAATTACAGCCACTATATAAGAGGCAGTAGGAGCTGCAGGGTGGTATCGCTGAGGCAGCAATCACATTGAGGAGGCTATTCTTAGTGCTGCTTCTGAAGGTTGCTGTTACTGTAACTTCATATTGATCTCTTTAGTACTTTGCAGGCTCAGTTAGGACATTTTCTACAATTTTCACTGTTCTGAACAGCATACTGCTTTGCATGGGGGTTATGAATGTCCTAATTGGAATGCCGCTATTCTTATGCAGTGAGAATGAGTAAGAGGATGATGATATGCAAGAGGCTAGATTAGAAGCTTTTAGAGTCAGGCTTCACAGAAGATGTTTTATCTCTATGTGCTCACCTGAATCCACAGACGAAGTGGGTAATTACTTCGATTTTTCTGACTGTCAGTGCCTCAAAAAGCCATGCTTCCTCTAGAGGTTATTGGAGAAATAAGTCAATTCTGACTTAAGCGGCAGCATATTTCCACCAGGAGAATGGCCTTGTCTCTACCAAGAGCAGGTCAGAGGCTGGATATTCTGCGGCGAGTGTCTCACACCTGTCAGGAGTGTGATGAAATACTCTATACTTGCCTGGATGAGTGCAGTTCCAACAATACTCAAGAAGCTCGATACTATCCAGGGCAAAGCAGCCTGCTTGATTGGCACCTCATCCACCATCTTAAACACTCACTCCCTCCACCACCGGCACACCGTGGCTGCTGTGTGTACCATCTATAAGACGCACTGCAACAACTCACCAAGGCTTCTTCGGCAGCACCTCCCAAACCCGTGACCTCTACCATCTAGAAAGACAAGGGCAGCAGCACATGGGAATGCCATCACTGCCAATTTTCCCACCAAGTTACACACCAACCTGACTTGGAAATATATCGCCGCTGGGTCAAAATCCTTGAACTCCCTCCCTAACAGCACTGTGGGAGTTCCTTCATCACAACAGCTGCAGCGGTTCAAGAAGGCGGCTCAACACCACCTTATCAAGGGCAATTGGGGATAGGCAATAAATGATGGCCTTGCCAGTGATGCCCACATTCCATGAATGAGTAAAACGAAAGTCAAGACCTTGAATTTCATTGCCTTTGGATTCTTCCAGGCAGCAACTGGTGACCTTTACCACATTAGTTAAGAAGGTACTCATTACCGCATCAAGACTGTTATTTTCACTGCCATGATGCTTTCATCATGTGACAGTCCACCATGTCAGCTCCCATGAGTCAGAGCCATGTATCTAAATGATTGATTGGTGATCAAGGCAGTAAGGAGGCCCAAGCTACTGCAATGGCATTGAGCAGACTATAAGGGGCCAAAATTGCCTCCCTCTTTAAGGCCCATTACCTCTAAGAGGCAGTAATGGCAGTCAGGCCTTTCTGATCAGGAGCAGGCAGATGGGCTGACCCATCAGAAATTGCCCCCGAACCGGAGACGGTGGAAATGCCCTTACTACCCGGCAGCGACCTCTTTCCACCCCGTGAGGGAAATTGCCCCGCGGGAGCGGAGGCACTGCTGGTTGGTGCCTCCGACAGCTTTTCGTGCCACCCATCCTGCCTGTGGCTGGGTGGCACATCGGCCCTTAAAGGAGAGGGTGCACCATCGCGGCAGCCATTTTATTTTAATTGTCGGCCGACTCTGGAGTCATCCCAACAATGGCAGCCACGGGTTCGGCCAGACCGCCAATAGACAGCCTGGCACACCCTCTTATGTGCCAGGCTGCTGGCCCGGCCACAGCACTCCCTTGTGTCCCAGTGGGCACCTTTAAGTGAAGGGGAGGGATGTTGTGACACATCAGCGCAACGCAGCACATCCATGTAGTGCTGACATCATAAGCTTTGCGCTGACATGCTCAGCGTGGCGCTTATGACAACGCCCACCTTCAGCCCCGCTCCAAAAGCACCTCTGCTCCCAAACACCGCCGCTATGAATTATACAAGCAAAAGAGGACAATTTCCCTCTATTCCCTGCCCCATGGATTCGGGCGGGGAATATTCCTTTTATTCTAATTATCCGCCCAGTTTGGGGCGGAGGGCAATTTCACCCACTTGGAATTTAAGTCCCATTTTAGGTGTCTGGATAAATCTGTTATATGCCCAGTGAATGTCTCAAGGCTTCCAGTCATCAGTGTCCAACAATTTTGCTCTTCTGGCCTTCACTTCTTACAGAGATGTGTCCAAGAATCTGGAATCAGTTCCAGCTGCTGATAGCCCAGAGGCTGCTGCTGCTTTAGCCATTCTTGAAGAAAAGTGCTCTTGTCCTAAAAGGCAAAACCTCCACTTGTGTAGTTAAGCAAGCTGTGCGGATGGAAGCAGTAAGTTACAAAGATACATAGACAGCCTAAGTAAGTGGGCAAAACTATAGCAGATAGAGTTCAATGTGGTGAAGTGTGAGATCATTCACTTTAGATCTGAGACAGACAAATCAAAATATTTTCTTAATGGTGAGAGACTAGGAGATGTGGAGGAGCAAAGGGATTTAGGTGTTCATGTACACAAATCAGTAAAAGCTAATGCAAAGTACAAAAAGTAATCAAAAAGGCTAGTGGAATGTTGGCCTTTATCTCAAGGGAGTTGCAATTCAAAGGTGAGGAAGTGATGCTTCAATTGTACATAGTCATGGTCAGACCCCATCTGGAGTTCTGCATTTAGCTTTGGGCACCAAACCTCAGGAAAGATATATTGGCCTTAGAAGTATACAATGTGGATATCAGGGCTTGCAGGATTAAATTATGGGGACAGGTTGCATAAGCGGCCCTTGTATCTCCATGAGTTTAGAAGGTTGAGAGGTGATATAATCGGGGTAATTAAAATGATTAAGGAATTCGATAGGGTAGATACAGAGAAACTATTTCCTCTCGTGGGAAATCCAGCGCAAGAGGGCATAATCTTAATATTAGAAGTAGACCAATTAGAAGTGAAATCAGGAAGCACATTTTCACACAAAGGGGAGTGGAAATCTGGAACTGCTCCCCAAAAAAGGCTGTAAATGCTGGGATGTTGAAATTATCAAGACTGAGATTGACAGATTTTTGTTTAGTAAGGGTATCAAGGGATATGGAACAAAGGCAGGTAAAGGTAGTTAAGATGCAGACCAGCTATGATCTAATTGAATGGCGGTACAGGTGAGGGACTGAATGGCCTACTCCTTTTCTTATGTTACCCATAACTAACAGCAGCCTTTTCAAGTCTGCACCAGAACTTTTTTCCATCCCACCTTAGCGTCGGAGTGGCGGGCAGGGAGATAAACCGATTAGTAGTAGTATTACCATTCCAAACCCAGCCTGCATAGAAAGTGAGGGCCCTAATAGGATATTGCACTGGGTTAGCAGTGGAATCATATTGCCGCATAGTAGTTCCCTCCACTGCCAACCCATCAATGGAAGGGAAATTCAGGCCACTATGTGTACAGTAAGGAACACGTATGTACAAATTGATCAGCTCGGCTGCTGTCAGCCATAGCACAGTGGTAGCACTCCCGCCTCTGAGTCAGAAGGTTGTGGGTTTGTCCCAGAGACTTGAGCATAACATCTAGGCTAACACTCCAGCAGAGTACTATGAGTGCTGCATATTCAGAGGTGCCGTCTTTCAGAGAGACATTAACTGAAGGCCCTATCTGCCCTCTCGGGTGTAGTAGATTTGCACTATTTCCAAGAAGAGCAGAGAACTTCTCCCTGGTGTCCTGGCTAATATTTATCCCTTAACCAGCATCACTAAAACAGATTATCTGGTCGTATTACATTGGTGTTTTTGGGACCTTGCTGTGTCCAAATTGGCTGCCATATTTCCTACGTTACTGACTTATCTTCAAAAGTACTTCATTGGTTGCACAGTGCTTTGGGACATCCTGAGATCATGAAAGGTGCTCTATAAATGCAAGCTCTTTCTTTCTTTACCTCATTTTTATTAATTTTAATTGAGTTCCCCTAACCCACTCTAAAAATATTGATAAATTAAATTAGTTGTGGTAAACCATTTAATGTACCATATGTACAGTGCATAGAATAGAAAGGTGCTTTTTCTCTTGAGATATTTCTGGAATATGACCGTGATTAATCCTTATTTGTTTGGAAAATTGTTGGACTTACTAGGTCAATCCTATTGTACTTAATGTATTAATATGTATTACATTAATGCAAATCTTTCTTTTAGGTTAAAGCTCGAACCCTGGAATCTGCACCAGTGGGAGGTGTTTCACTTGCTGTGATTGTTGAAGATCCTAGTTCAGTCCAAGTGAAATGGACAGCTCCAAATACACCAAATGGACTTTTGACATATTCAGTTATTTTCACAGGGTTATTTTATGTAGACCAAGGTAAGAAAGGTCAACCTACTAGATATTTGTAAAAACACCACTGATATATTTGAGAGTGGGGGGGGCGGTGGAGGCTGGAGATTGGGACCGGGAGGAGGCCGGAGATTGGGGCCTGGGTGAGAAGCAGAAGGCTCTGGGCAGTGGTGGGGGGTGGTCTGTCCACGATCGGGGGAGCGGGTCGGAATCTGTCTATGATCGAGAGGAGTGGGGGCGGGAATGTAGTCCATTTCAAGGGAGGCTCAAAGCTTCCTTGTGAGGCACAAATGAGCACTCCTGCCCCTACTCGCTCACATGAAAACCTGTAAAATAAATTTTAAACTTACCTTATGTGCCTCTTCTGTCTGCTGGCAGGTTTTGCCTGACTGGGGAGCTGACATTGCCCCCCAGCTCAGGCTTCTGGTTGGTATTGCAGATCGCGTCCTGATGACATCATGAGACTTGGTCTGCATATTTTAAAAAAGGACCCCGCTTCCTTCTTGTGGGTGTCGGTGTAAGCTTGTTGGGCCTGGATGAAACACCCCTGCTCCTCCTGGCCCACAAGTGGTGCTATAAATACACTTATCTTCTGGATCTGATCCCTCCCAACTCATTTTACCTGCCAAGTTTTCCAAGCCCTGAGGAAACCGGGATCTATGGATTAAAAATAAAAATGTTGTTAAATTGGAGGCAGACAGCCACTTGAGAGCAGTTTGGGTTCCCATTCACTCCCTCCCCCCCTCCCCCCCGACCTGCTTTGATTAAAACCAGAAGTGAGCGGGTTGGGGTCAGGTTTGAGAATTAAAACATTTTTACTTCCCACCTGTCCCCAAACCACCTGTCCTTGGGGGTTAAAATTCCCCTAATGGTTCCTCTGTTGTTTGTGTTAAGAGTTAGGAAATAGTATCTGTGAAGGGCAACAGGACAGGTTTAAATAGAGGAGATGTGAGGATAAATGAATATTTTTCAGATTTGTTTGACAACTGTTAAAAGTCAATGATTATTTATGCTAACATTTCCCTCAGATTGAATGGATGGGTAGAAACACAATAGAATATTCATGGCATGTCAAAGAAACAAGCAAGTCTATGATCCCAGGAGTGAACTGAGGACGTATTTATACAAGATTAGGGGCCAAAATTCAGGGTCCGGATAAGGCCTGTTACCGACGTTTTGCGGTGGCCATGCGGCAGAATCGCGTGGCCGCCGCATTGCAAATTTACCTCGGGGATTTTTCGGGATGTCGCCACTTCCACCCCCCCTGCAGCTGACCGCCGCAAGAGCGTCATCAAAGCGCACACCGCCACTCTCCCGCACCTACATTGCAATCCACCCGAAATTTACCTCCATAAATTGGCAATCCGCCGCACGGTGCACCCGACAGCTTTTTTTGTCAGGGCACCTTGTTTTGTGTGTGTGCGGCACAGCAGCGCGGTGGACCTTCAAGGGGAGGGCGCACTACAGCGGCCGCCATGTTTTATTTTGCTGGCCTACTTCCCGATCGGCTGGACAATTATTGTCCCGGAATCGGCCGCGCTGCTAACAGACAGCCTGATACTCTCTCTTGGGTGCCAGGCCGCTGGCCCAGCCGAAACCCTCTCTGGTGGCCCAGTGGCTGAACCTACAAATTCGCTGCTTCTCTCCCCTTTAAATGAGGGGAGAGACGTGGTGACGCACACGCGCAATGGCGTCACTACCGCTTTGCCGCTAAGTGAGAGCAGCGGAGACTCGGTCCCGCCCCCAACTTCCGCCCCTCAGCAGCACTTACCGCCGCACTTCTGCCTCCATTATGACCGGCTTCCGGTCCGATGCAAAAAAACTTGAATGTGGAGAAAATCGATCGGAAGCCCGCCTCATCGCACCCGGCGGTAAAAACTGGTAAAATATCGTAGGTGCGGCAGGTTTCTGGCAGGCCTGAATTTCAGCCCCTTCGAGTCAGCACATAACAAAATGATTCAGCTGCTCTGCTGACTCCTCCAGGCAGGCGCTGAGCACGCCAGGCTCACTACCTACCCATTTTACTCTCCATATGAAAATCTCCCCATTGTCTTTGTGTTTATCCCTGAATTAGATTTTTGTTGCTTTGCTTTAGATATTAAATGGTTAAATGTGTTTGAATTGCTGTATAGAAGGGATCATTTGCAGGCAGTGGTACTGGTGTTGGAGTAAGTTGCACAAACAGGAGCAATAGCTTTTGTAGCTTCTCCATTTGTATTCTGTGTGGGAATGGTTGGAGTGATATACAATGTTCATGTGAATCTGCAACAGTTTTTCTGTTTTTGGCATGAACATGGAGGATGGAACCAAGCAACTCTTGTAGTACTTCTTTTGTCATACTTTGGACTGACAGTCCAACCACAACTCTATGTTGTTTTCAAGACTGCTCTCTGGGATAGAGTAAGTTGTCCTCAACAAATCTATTGATCAGCATGGCTTTGTATCCAGGAGTGCAGAAGTGAGGTACAATTTTCATTGTAACCTACCAATCAGGCTACAACATTCCATCATTAGGCTTTACAGAACATTAAACTTATCATTGGTGACAAGTAAGGCCAAGTTTTCTTTACAGTTTCTAATCGTTCACCAGCTTTACAGCTGCGTTCATCATGTGTTTGCCTAAGCACGGATCAGATGTAGTTACCAAGCCAAAGAGCTGAAGGCTTGCAACTGAAGAGAGTTTGCTATTCTTGAAGCATAAAAATGAACAGGCAACACCATCATTGGCCTCTCTCAATTATGCTTGATCTTTGTAACATTGAAAACAATATTCCATTTGTGTGACAACTGTTTAATTCTGCTTACATCTGCCTGTAATAATCAAATACTCCATGGAACACCATTGTTTGCAAATTGCTGGGATCAAGAAAATTTTATCTGTAGAAAGCAAAAAGCCAGGGTTGATAAAGGAAGTCTGGAGATGATTAGATATTCAGGGGTTACACTTGACAGTCTTTGGGTATTAGGGAGAAATTTGCAGAACAATTTCTAAGGAAATTAAATGGAAAGATTATAGTCCACAATTGGGTAGACTGTGCAAGACTTAAGGAAGGAGTGGTCTTGAATGGTGATTTTTTTTCTGTTCCATACTTTCTTATGCTCCTAAAGCAATTGGTATACAGTTGAATACAATAACATTTTAATTTCTTCCCTCAGTTTATCAGGGCTACCTTAACTACAAAGAGTGCTTTAAAAGTTGGTATGACGATGTCATAGTCCTTGGTTAAATACTAAATTATTCTACTCCTGCTAAATTTTGCCATATTTTCTCCCTCTCTTTACTGCATTCTTGAAGGAATTGACTCCTTTCTGGGTATGGTTTCATGGATGTTAGGTGCCCTGTGATGCTTCTCCTAAGTGGCCATTCTTTATGTGAAAGCTTTGACGAGGAGTGTTGGTTGCTTAGTTGACCAAAGGAGCCATTATAACTGAGATCAATCTTGTCCTCACCCAAAGTCCAACACATATTTCTAACAAAGCTCTTTGGAGTTTTTGGGGGTGAGAATTCTGGCCATTTTCCTCCCCTAGTCCACTAATACAGTAAAAAGATACAAAGATCTAATGCAAATATAAACTAAAAATGTTAGTTTATTATGCACTGCAACAACTTTGTTAATTACAGTATACTTGGAACAAATTTTTTTATTAGAAACTGGATTTTGATTAAAATTCTATTGTAGTCTCCCAATAGTTATGGCTTCATATACTTACTCATTTAAACAGTGTCAAAATAGTTAACAAGTGATTACCCAGATAACCACATGATCACCTTCTCAAGGGCAATTAGAGATGGGCAATAAATGCTGGCTTTTGCCAGCGACACTCATATCCCAGGAACAAATTTTTTTAAATCGGGTATCTGATACAGCGTGGATCTGGAACCTGTGTGAATAGAGCAAGCAACAGCGTGTCTCTTCAACCAGTCAGATTGAAGAATCCTCACTGAGACACGGCGAACTGAGACCAGGAAGTGTCAGTTAGAATATATAATTTAGTGTAAAATCATGTACAGAAAGCAAAATAAAGAGATGGAAAGAGGATAGGATGAAGAGAGAGATAAAAGAGACAGAAAGAAAAAGTAAAAATACATGTTTTATTTAAATTTTTATTTTTTTAAATCTCCAACAATAATTAAAATCTGAAGGAATGAGAATCTACACTTGTAAAAGTAAATTTTCAATGTCAGAGAGGTTGTTGGATAGTAATTAAGATGTATCATAATGTTAAAAATTTAAATACACGTGAATGGACAAGCCCTAACTTTTTCTGCCGTGTTTATGGGAACCTGGTGGGTAAGTACTAGTTATCGTTTGGGGCGAAAACTTTTGCATTTATTACAAAAGTATGGCCGGCATTACACAAGTGAAACCAATGCAAACTTCTGGTTTAGCACTCCAGGAAGGAAATGGAGCACTAAATCAAGCCCTACCACTTCCTTAAAACCGGCAAGAGAGGCACTAGCGATGCAATGCAGCCCAATGTCAAGGACAGCACTGCCGGGATCCGAGGTTCCTTCCCTCCCTTAAAGAGAAGGACCATTGCTGCAGGCTCTTGTGCCCCTCCTCGCCGATGGCAACTGTGATCCACGACGATCAGCTCCAAGCACTCTAACAGAGTGCAGGGCTGATCAATCGCGGCACAACAAAATGGTGAAAAAATAGCCTACAGGGTGAAAACAAATGTTTTACTTACCCAAGCAGCCCTACCTTTAAATACCGCTCCCCGGCCTCCCTTACCATACCTCCTGCAGCTGCCGGTATTGACATCTGGTGAAGCTGCAGGGGGCGGAATCGAAGTTCGCATCCGGGGCGCTGCGCAGGTGGATGACATCATGATCTCCGGGGAATCTTTATTTTCAACACTTTGCCCAAGAAGACAGATTTCTGTGCACCTTTGGAAATGGCTTAGTGATTTGTAGTGAATGGTGAGACATAACGGTACCCCTCTCAATGGTGATGAGTGTAAAAGGAATGGCTTGGGCATTGCAGGGATGCTTTATGTGCTGGTGTGGGATAGTGCCAACCTGGCATATCATGTGGCAGTCAGAGTGTACAGCATCAAGTAAAGTAAATCTGGCCATGGTGAGGCCATCCCTGGCCTCCCAGGTAGCAATGTGGTCAGATGCTGATGCCCTGTGTCCTGTGCAACATCAGGTGATTGCGGAGAAGATTGATGTTGTTGGTGATGCTAGTGTGCCTGGTGATGTTGGTGTGCCTGGTAATGCTGATGTGTCTGGTAATTTTGGTGTTGGGGCTGATCATGGTGAGATTCTCAGGACCAAGGTGAGAATTTTATATTCCAAGGAGGTGACAGTGGATAGAGAGTTTACTCCAAACACTTCCAAATTGCATAATGCTCAAAAGTGTATTCCAAATCTTAAACGCTCCAGCTTCTAAGAAATGGTAGCTTTTATACCACTTTTGCAACTGTCACCTATTCAGAAGAATGGAGAGTCATTGAAATCCTGACCTACTTACCTGACATGATCCCCAAATGCTGTGAACCTCACCAAAAAGCTGGAAAAATGGTAAGTATTGTGTATCTGTAAAGCATGCACTCCCATGTTCCGCCACCAGGGAGTGCATCCCCTGAAATCCCAAGGGATCCCAGCATCCCTTGGGAGCACTGTATATAAGCCGGCCCCTAAGGCCTGTTCCTCACTCTGGAATGTCTTAATAAAGACTGAGGTCACTGTTACTTTAACCTCCCTGTGTGTGGTTTCATCTGTGTTAGGAACACAATAACTGGCGATGAGTATATGAATCCAACGCAAAGATGTAGCAAACTGTGGGCATCCTGGAGAAGTTCTCGGAGGGTGAGGACTGGGAAGCCTATGTTGAACGGCTGGACCAGTACTTTGTAGTCAAAGAGCTGTACGGAGAAGAAAGTGCTGCAAAAAGGAGAGCGGCCCTCCTCACGGTCTGCAGGACACTGACCTACAGTCTCATGAAGAACCTTCTGGCTTCGGTGAAACCCACAGATAAGTCGTATGAGGAGCTGTGTACACTGGTTCAGGAGCATGTTAACCCGAGGGAGAGCGTGCTGATGACGAGGTATCGGTTCTACACGTGCCAGCGATCTGAAGGTCAGGAAGTGGCGAGCTACGTCGCCGAGCTAAGACGACTTGCAGGACAATGTGAGTTTGATGGCTACCTGGAGCAAATGCTCAGAGACTTTTTTGTACTGGGCATTGGCCATGAGACCATCCTACGAAAACTTTTGACTGTAGAGACACCGGCCCTCAGTGAGGCCATTGCGATAGCACAGGCATTTATGTCCACCAGTGATAACACCAAACAAATCTCTCAGCACACAAGTGCTAGCAATGTTCATAAATTAACTGGAACTATGTTTGCGAGCAGAAATGTACAGGGCAGAAACCACGAGTCTGCAACTGCCAGCAGGCCTCAGGTGACCCAGATGACTCAGAGTCCGCAACAAAGGATGAATGCAAGGCAATTCACACCTTGTTGGTGTGTGGAGACTTCCATTCAGCCTATTCATGCCGCTTCAAAGGGTATGTTTGCAAGAGCTGTGGAACAATGGGGCACCTCCAACCTGCTAACCACCATGTGGCAGAGGAAGATCGGTCCATGGTGGATCAAAGCAATTTCGAGCCTCAGAGAGAGGAGGCAGATGCTGAAGGACTTCAGGGGATGCACTCCCTGGTGGCAGAACATGGGAGTGCATGCTTTACAGATACACAACAGTAAGTAATGGTAAAATGCTGTTTAATTGTCTTTTAGCAAGCTCTTAACGATGTCAATGGGCTCCCCCTCTGCTAGGTGTCAGGTCTGTAAAGCGCACACAGACCCGGCACTTGGGAAACTGACACGGAGGCGGATTGACTCAGGCTGTCAACCCCCTGTCAATCTTTTATATTTTAACAGGGGATCCACCTCCGAACCCACCCTCTGATCAACGGCAAAATTCCGATCTTAGTTGCGGGTACAGTTGAAAGGGTGCTGCTCACAGTCCAGTACCTCATCCAAATTGCAATTCTCTGCATGTGAGCTTATTCAGTGAGTATCAGAAGGCTACTCAACTTTAGGGGACTTTGAAGACAGACGACTCTAACATGCACACATGTGGCCTTTCAATAAGGGTTGCTGAATAAATACAGGTGCAGCATCCAAAATCCGGAGTTCCAGAATGTTCCGGAATCCGAACTCCGGGACGATCCTGAAGAGTCGTCCTGAATCTGTAAAATGTTCCGCAATCCGGACCTTGGGGCCTCGCTGTTGCTTGACCTCAGACCTCGCCTCGCCTCGCCGCTTACCTCGCTGCCCTTATCTCGAGGCCTCCTCACCGGCCCACCCGAACACCTCCACGGTGGGGTCGGCCCACCCGAAAATCTCCTTGGCGGGGTCCCGCCCACCGACGACATCCTTGGCGGGGCCTGCCGGCCCAACAACCTTCTTAGCGGGGCCCCACCCGACGACGACATCCTCGGTGGGGCCCGCCCGACGACAACCTCCTTGGCGGGGCCGGACGGTCTGAATAGTTCTTCGGCGGGAATTCCCCCGGCTTTCTGATGTTCCGAAATCTGGAAATACCCGAACCTGGGCTTGGGTGTTTCTGGATTTGTGACGTCAGAAAACAAATCAAAAATCTGGAAAAACCCAGAATCCGGAATGGCCTCGGTCCCGTGGGTTCTGGATTTTGGACACTCAACCTGGAGCCCGAGTCCTTGCTGATTTTCCTCTTCCGAATCCCAGGGTTCTGAGCTAATTAATAGCCTCAAATGCTGCCCTAGCTATGATCAGATAATTTAAAATGGATTCGCGATCAAACCTTGAATTTTCCTAGTCCATAAAGCTCAGCCCCTTGCTGGCTGAACTAGCTGAGCCATTGGGAAAGACCAATTTTTCAATCTTAAATGTACCATTCAGGAGTGGTGGTTTTCTAATATGAAATGCAAGTGATTGAATGATCATGAAAGGGTAAAAATATTCCCTGACTGGACTATTTATCTCCAAATTGCACACTGCCAGCCCAAGATCGCCCATCAATTATGGAGCATGAATGGAGGTGATAGAGAGAGTGAGTGGTGTTTCATCTGTGGCCAGAACCCAGAGCAAGTGAGGAAGAAATTTTCTGGCTGTACAAGGGAAACAGAGTATGTGTGCTAATATGTAGTTTAATTTTACAATGTTGACTTACAATACAATTTAACTATACTTCACTTTCAACTTGGTGCACTGTCACAGAGGATGAATGCATTGCACTGCACATTGCACGAATGGCTTCCTGTTGTCTGGGCAGTTTTGAACATGTGGCAAGCAACAAACATCGCATAGAATTAAGTACACTTCCAGCAAAAAGAACTTGAATATTGCATGTTCATTCAAAGAAAGTACTGATTGCCTGTGCATTTGGGTTCCACAAATCTCTCCTTATTCATGTGTTCCCTCTTGCACAAGCAGACATTGCTGTTTATAACACTGCAATGTAATTGCATGTGAAGGTATGTTTCTCGGGATGTCTTACTCCTAGCACTGTAACATGTGTTCTTATAATCATCTAGATGGTCAAAAGGAGAAGGCAGCAGATCCGAATATAAAGCTTCAACCAAAGACCTCATAGCACCCAATGTCACCCACTCCTACAATTGCACATACAATCACAAATATATGCAGTGCAGGGAGAGCAGTTAGTGAGTTGAATCAATTAGCATTTGGTGAAGCACAGAACATGAATAAGGAGGAACAAGTTCAAGTATAATTGCAGGACATGCGATAGTGACCCTCAGGCAGGTCCTAGGAGGGTGAGGTGAATGGGAGAGGGGCTAATGTGGGCCAACAGCTGCTCTCTGTAGTGCTGTGGAGCCACCTTCACATTAAGGTAACATAAAAAAGAAAAAAAATTACCTTTATGTTGGCAATCTTCACCAGTTCACTTAAGCTTGCAGAAGGAACTGAAAAAATGTAGCTGAGCATGCCTGGCACATTCAGTTTCTGACCACTTTTGGAGAGGAGTCCTTCGACAAGTGTTAGGCCCCGAGTATGCACAAGGGGTTTTATGCATGTTTAAGATGGCTGCCAAGCATATCAGAATCTTGCTTGAGCAAATATGGTATTGGACATATTTCAGGCATATTTGGGGTACGGGACTTAACTCTGTGAAATTCGACCTTTTTCACCCATTTTGCTCCCAAGAAATGGGCAAAATCAGGTCCAATTTTGTCCCCTGTTTGTTCAATCTATGATTTTTAGGTAGCTTAAATTACCAATGCCATATTTTTAGGTAGCTTAAATTACCAATGCCATATTCTAAAAAAAATGGTTAAAAAAAACTTGCTTAGAATGTTCCTGAAAACTGAATACAGCAACTGAGTATGTCCATAAGTCAAATAATTTTATGCAAATGATCAAGTTCAGTATAGTGAAAGGATTTGAAATTTTAAATTCTCTATAACTCAGGTCATGCCAATATTGATCTGCTGAATTAGTTGATGGGGAAAAGCCATTGGCTTCACCGCTCCTGAGATCCATGATTCACGATTATGCTCACTGCGGCTTATTCAAATGACTTTGAGTAAGCATCGGATCAAGAAATGGCATAATTTATGGCAAAAGTCGCAGATTGCGCCATTTCAGGAAATTTTAGGACAACTTGATGGTTGGATTTTGTATGATAAGAATGAGGATGATAGTATCATCTGTAAATTGAACAAAAAAAATACAGGCGTAAATAATTCCAGAATACCTACAAAGACCTTTGCCAAGTTTTATTGACAAGTTCTCAAGATGAGACACTTCTTTCCTTTTGAAGTTGAGTATATAATCTGATAAAGATCAAAATGACTACAGTATCATCTTCAATTTCAACACGCAGAAAAAGTGATAGTTATAAAGTAACTCAAAATTGCTTCACAGGATTATATAGGTTAGCTTGCTAGATGATAACCTTTATTTTTGAAGTTACGCTTGGTTAAATAAAACAATCACCACAACATTTAAAGTATCAACACATCTATTTGTGATTTGACTGGAAAGCATGGATGTAGACAATAATGTTGATATTTCACTGTTGCTGTGTGTTTGACAATGAGAGTGGTCAAGGATTCTGTGGCAGATAAAGGCTATGAGCAGGGCCGAGGAATTTGGCAATCTTATTGCTTTTACTTCATCTTCAATCACATTAAAATCTTGTGGACTTTTGCATGCTGGTGAAATGAGGATGATCCATTATGCCTTGAAACCCTGCTGGGAACAATCCCAGGAATTACACTGGGCTGATGCCTTCCAATGCTAATACTACCGGAAGACACTTAATCTGCATGAGGTTGGTGGTGCTTAAGCTACTGCAGATGTAAGTTCGTCACTCATGCAGCTCCTCCAAACTCTTTGGGTAAGGGGGCCGATCCAAGTTTATTTTTAAATGTGCATGCTCTTCAGGGGTACAGGTTGCATCTCTGGACAGCCCCACTCCTGTTTTTGTTTTGTACATTTACTGATGTTAAGCCACTTTATTTGTAATCCTCAAAAATCCAATATTATATTTAGTGCAACAACGGCAATTTCTAGTTTTTTTTTTAATATTCGTTCCTGGGATGTGAGTGTCACTGGCAAGGCCAACATTTATTTCCCATCCCTAACTACCCTTGAAAGATGGTGGTGAGCCACCTTCTTGAACCACTGCAGTGCCTGTGGTGAAGGTACTCCCATAGTGCTGTTAGGGACGGAGTTTCAGGATTTTGACCCAGCGGCGATGAAGGAACGACGATATATTTCCAATTCAGGATGGTGCGTGATTTGGAGGGGAACTTGGAGGTGATGGTGTTCCCATGTGCCTGCTGCCTTTGTCCTTCTAGTGGTAGAAGCCACGGATTTGGGATGTGCTGTCAAAGAAGCCTTGGCAAGGTGCTACAGTGCATCTTGTAGATGGTACACACTGCATCCATGGTGCTCTTGTAGCAACAGTATTTATGTGGCAGGTCCATTTAAGTTTCTGGTCAATGGTGGAGCATGTGAATGTTTAAGGTGATGGATGGGGTGCCAATCCAGTGGGCTGCTTTGTCCTGGATGGTGTCGAAGTTTGGAATGTTGTTAGAACATAAGAACATAAGAACATAAGAATCAGGAACAGGAGTAGGCCATCTAGTCCCTTGAGCCTGCTCCGCCATTCAACAAGATCATGGCTGATCGGGCCGTGGACTCAGCTCCACTTACCCCGCCCGCTCCCCGTAACCCTTAATTCCCTTATTGGTTAAAAATCTATCTATCTGTGACTTGAATACATTCAATGAGCTAGCCTCAACTGCTTCCTTGGGCAGAAAATTCCACAGATTTACAACCCTCTGGGAGAAGAAATTCCTTCTCAACTCGGTTTTAAATTGGCTCCCCCATATTTTGAGGCTGTGCCCCCTAGTTCTAGTCTCCCCTACCAGTGGAAACAACCTCTCTGCCTCTATCTTGTCTATCCCTTTCATTATTTTAAATGTTTCTATAAGATCACCCCTCATCCTTCTGAACTCCAACGAGTAAAGACCCAGTCTACTCAATCTATCATCATAAGATAACCCCCTCATCTCCGGAATCAGCCTAGTGAATCGTCTTTGTACCCCCTCCAAAGCCAGTATATCCTTCCTTAAGTAAGGTGACCAAAACTGCACGTAGTACTCCAGGTGCGGCCTTACCAATACCCGATACAGTTGCAGAAGGACCTCCCTGCTTTTGTACTCCATCCCTCTCGCAATGAAGGCCAACATTCCATTCATCTTCCTGATTACCTGCTGCAACTGCAAACTAACTTTTTGGGATTCATGCACAAGGACCCCCAGGTCCCTCTGCACCTCAGCATGTTGTAATTTCTCCCCATTCAAATAATATTCCCTTTTACTGTTTTTTTTCCCAAGGTGGATGACTTCACACTTTCCGACATTGTATTCCATCTGCCAAACCTTAGCCCATACGCTTAACCTATCTAAATCTCTTTGCAGCCTCTCTGTGTCCTCTACACAACCCGCTTTCCCACTAATCTTTGTGTCATCTGCAAATTTTGTTACACTACACTCTGTCCCCTCTTCCAGGTCAGCTATGTATATTGTAAACAGTTGTGGTCCCAGCACCGATGCCTGTGGCACACCACTAAACACCGATTTCCAACCCGAAAAGGACCCATTTATCCCGACTCTCTGCTTTCTGTGAGCCAGCCAATTCTCGATCCATGCTAATACATTTCCTCTGACTCCGCGTACCTCTATCTTCTGCAGTAACCTTTTGTGTGGCATCTTATCGAATGCCTTTTGGAAATCTAAATACACCACATCCATCGATACACCTCTATCCACTATGCTCGTTATATCCTCAAAGAATTCCAGTAAATTAGTTAAACATGATTTCCCCTTCATGAATCCATGCTACGTCTGCTTGATTGCACTATTCCTATCTAGATGTCCCACTATTTCTTCCTTAACGATAGTTTCAAGCATTTTCCCCACTACAGATGTTAAACTAACCGGCCTATAGTTACCTGCCTTTTGTCTGCCCCCTTTTTTAAACAGAGGCGTTACATTCGCTGCTTTCCAATCCGCTGGTACCTCCCCAGAGTCCAGAGAATTTTGGTAGATTATAACGAATGCATCTGCTATAACTTCCGCCATTTACCCTGGCATGCATTTCATCAGGACCAGTGGACTTTTCTACCTTGAGTCCGGTTAACCTGTCCAGCACTACCCCCCTCGTAATAGTGATTGTCTCAAGGTCCTCCCTTCCCACATTCCTGTGACCAGCAATTTCTGGCATGGTTTTTGTGTCTTCCACTGTGAAGACCGAAGCAAAATAATTGTTTAAGGTCTCAGCCATTTCCACATTTCCCATTATTAAATCCCCCTTCTCATCTTCTAAGGGACCAACATTTACATTAGTCACTCTTTTCCGTTTTATATATCTGTAAAAGCTTTTACTATCTGTTTTTATGTTTTGCGCAAGTTTACCTTCGTAATCTATCTTTCCTTTCTTTATTGCTTTTTTGGTCATTCTTTGCTGTTGTTTAAAATTAACCAATCTTCTAGTTTCCCACTAACCTTGGCCACCTTATACGCATTGGTCTTTAATTTGATACTCTCCTTTATTTCCTTGGTTATCCACGGCTGGTTATCCCTTCTCTTACCGCCCTTCTTTTTCACTGGAATATATTTTTGTTGCGCACTATGAAAGAGCTCCTTAAAAGTCCTCCACTGTTCCTCAATTGTGCCACCATTTAGTCTGTGTTTCCAGTCTACTTTAGCCAACTCTGCCCTCATCCCACTGTAGTCCCCTTTGTTTAAGCATAGTACGCTCGTTTCTGACACAACTTCCTCACCCTCAATCTGTATTACAAATGAAACCATACTGTGATCATTCATTCCGAGAGGATCTTTTACGAGGAGATCGTTTATTATTCCTGTCTCATTACACAGGACCAGATCTAAGATAGCTTGCTCCCTTGTAGGTTCTGTAACATACTGTTCTAAGAAACAATCCCATATGCATTCTATGAATTCCTCCTCCAGACTACCCCGTGCGATTTGATTTGACCAATCGATATGTAGGTTAAAACCCCCCATGACTACTGCCGTTTCTTTTTCACATGCCTCCATTATTCCCTTGATTATTGCCCGCCCCACTGTAAAGTTATTATTTGGGGGCCTATAAACTACGCCCACCAGTGACTTTTTCCCCTTACTATCTCTAATCTCCACCCACAATGATTCAACATTTTGTTCATTCGAGCCAATATTGTCTCTCACAACTGCCCTGATATCATCCTTTATTAACAGAGCTACCCCACCTCCTTTCCCTTCTTGTCTATCTTTCTGAATCGTCAGATACCCCTGTATGTTTAATTCCCAGTCTTGGCCACCCTGCAACCATGTTTCTGTAATGGCCACCAAATCATACCCATTTGTAATGATTTGTGCCATCAATTCATTTACTTCATTTCAAATGCTGCGTGCGTTTAGGTAGAGTGTTTTAATCCTAGTTTTTAAACCATGATTTTTAGTTTTGACCCCTCCTGCAGCCCCTTTACATTCAGTGGCCCTTTTTGTTTTTTGCCTTGGGTTTCTCTTCCCTCCACTTTTACTCATCTCCTTTCTGTCTTTTGCTTTTGTCTCCTTTTTGTTTCCCTCTGTCTCCCTGCATTGGTTCCCATCCCCCTGCCATATTAGTTTAACTCCTCCTCAACAGCACTAGCAAACACTCCCCCTAGGTCATTGGTTCCAGTCCTGCCTAGGTGCAGACCATCCGGTTTGTAATGGTCCCACCTCCCCCAGTACCAGTTCCAATGCCCCAGGAATTTGAATCCCTCCCTGCTGCACCACTGCTCAAGCCACGTATTCATCTGAGCTATCCTGCGATTCCTACTCTGACTAGCACGTGGCACTGGTAGCAATCCCGAGATTACTACTTTTGAGGTCCTACGTTTTAATTTAGCTCCTAGCTCCTTAAATTCGTCTCGTAGGACCTCATCCCTTTTTATACCTATATCGTTGGTACAAATGTGCACCACGACAACTGACTGTTCACCCTCCCTTTTCAGAATGTCCTGCACCCGCTCCGAGACATCCTTGACCCTTGCACCAGGGAGGCAACATACCATCCTGGAGTCTCGGTTGCGGCCGCAGAAACGCCTATCTATTCCCCTTACAATCGAATCCCCTATCACTATTGCTCTCCAACTCTTTTTCCTGCCCTCCTGTGCAGCAGAGCCAGCCACGGTGCCATGAACTTTGCTGCTGCTGCCCTCCCCTGATGAGCTGCACTCATCCAGTCAAGTGGAAAGTATTCCATCACACTCCCGACTTGTGCCTTGCAAATGGTGGCAAGGCTCGGTGGAATCAGGAGGTGAGTCACTCGTCACAAAATACACAGTTTCTGACCTGCTCTAGTCGCCACAGTATTTGTGTGGCTGGTCCAGTTGAGTTTCCGGTTAATGGTGACCCCAGGTTGATGGTGGGGGATTCGAGGGGAATTGATTAGACTTTCTCTTGTTAGAGATGGTTGTTGCCTGATTATTGTATGGCATGAATATTACTTGCCGCTTATCAGTCCAAACCTGAATGATGTCCAGATCTTGCTGCATGTGGGCATGGACTGCTTCATAATCTGAGGAGTTGTGAATAGAACTGAACACTGTGCAATCATCAGCGAACATCCCCATTTCTAACCTTATGCTGGAGGGAAGGTCATCGATGAAGCAGTTAAAGATGGTTGGGCGTAGGACACTGCCCTGAGGTGATGTTATGGAGGTGGAAGTAGGCAGCCTTTATAATGGAAACAATATGGATTCAGAAACTCAGGTTGTGGTCAAATAGGCCGCTGAAGTTGTAAACAGCTTGACTCAGCCTGAGGAAGTAGTCAGGGAGGGGTGTGGAATCAGTGGCAAGGGTACAGTGTAGTAGGGGCTGAAACATAATGGCTTCAGTCTACTCAATGCAGGAAATCGGAGCCCTTCCAAGACAGGATGTAACACAAATAGTCTGAAAGCACAAATTCAGTGGAGGGGGCAGGAGAGAGGTTGTGGAAAGATGGAGCTGGATGTTGTCAGCATACATGTGGAAGCTGAATGCATGTCTGCAGATGATGTCGCCAAAGAGCAGCATGTAGATGAGTAGAATGAGGAGCCATGAATAGATCCCACAGCAAAGCAATGCGAATTTTCCACGGTGCGACGTGGAGGAATGCATAGCACTAGCGGGAAGACAGGGCCCTCCCCTTAAATTAAAGCTATCGACTCTGCAGGAGGGAGACCATCAGGGTAGCAGGGTGCTGGGCTGCAAGTGAAGAAGGCCGCAACCGTCAAGTCAGCCATTTTTTAAATTTTCAGCTTGGCACCTTCCTTTTCATTTTTGCTCTATGAGCGGCCTACAGCCCAGTCTGCGCCCTGCAAAGCTTGGGGCACTACCGGATTTTCGCTCTGGGGCAAAAAACAGTTCACTGCGCACAGTGATGACATTGTCATTGCTGGTGCAGCAGCCCAGGGCGTGACCAGTAATAGCACCGCCACTAAAGTCCCACGGAATTTCGCGGGAGTCTGTAGCGGTGCCGTGCCCAAGCGAAAAGTCGTTTCCCCCCATTCGCGCTCCCGGGGGCAGTAACAGATGGCGCAAATTACCTGAATTTTTCCCCCGAAATGTTTTGATTTATCCTGTAATAGACTATATAGGAAACACAGGGGCTGAAATTTGCTGTCCCTGAAGGGACAGCGACCGCGGGGTTTGGGCGGCCGATCGAAAAAATCGAACTGCCGCCGAGTTTGGTTGTTTTTCCAGCTCGTGGGAGGGTGGGTGGATTCCAGCGGTGTGCACTTCCACCAGAAACGGTGGGGTGAAGCTGCGGTAAAGGTAGTTGTGCAGCAGTGACCTCAGCAGTGTGCGGGCCACTGAAAAGCAGCCACACCATCGATATTGAGCATCAAAACGGCAGGATTTTTCCTGGCAGTGCCCCCGCGCCGTTTTTCAGTCGCTTCTCAAACGCGACATCGCGGGACTCTTCCGCAATTGGGCCCAGTTTTTCATTTTTGTTTCTCAATAAGATAGTACCTGGGATGAGAAGCTTTAACCATGAACATAGTGTAAATCAACTGGGGCTCTGTTCATCGGAACAAAGAAGATTAGAGGAGATCGGATTGAGACTAAAGAAATAAAGGATGGTGTTCAATGAAAAACAAGGGCATACAAAGTGGCTAAAACTAGTGCAAGGACAGAAGATTGGGAAGCTTTTAAAAGCCAGCAAAGAATTACTAAAAAAATGATTAAGAAAAGGAAGATAAACTATGAAAGTAAACCAGCTTGAAATATAAAAACAGATAGCAAGAATTTCTAAAGGTATATAAAAAGAAAAAGAGTGGCTAAAGTAAACGTTGGTCCCTTACAGGACGAGTCCGAGGAATTAGTGATGGGGAACATGGAGATGGAACTCTGAACAAATATTTTGTATCAGTCTTTACAATAGAGGACACTAAAAATATCCCAACAGTGGATAGTCAAGGGGCTATAGGGAGGTAGGAACGTAACACAATCACAATCACTAAGGAGGTGGTACTCAGTAAGATAATGGGACTAATGGCAGATAAATCCCCTGGACCTGATGGCTTACATCCTAGGGTCTTAAGAGAAGTAGCAGCAGGGATAGTGGATGCATTGGTTATAATTTACCAAAATTCCCTGGATTCTGGGGAGGTCCCAGCAGATTGGAAAACTGCAAATATAACGCCCCTATTTAAAAAAGGAGGCAGACAAAAAGCAGAAAACTATAGACCAGTTAGCCTAACATCTGTGGTTGGAAAAATGTTGGAATCCATTATTAAAGAAGCAGTAGCAAGACATTTGGAAAAGCATAATTCAGTCAGGCAGAGTCAGCATGGATTTATGAAGGGGAAGTCATGTTTGACAAATTTGCTGGAATTCGTTGAGGATGTAACAAATAGGGTGGATAAAGGGGAACCAGTGGATGTGTTGTATTTGGACTTCTAGTAGGCATTTGACTAGGTGCCATATAAAAGGTTACTGCACAAGATAAAAGTTCACGGGGTTGGGGGTAATATATTAGCATGGATAGAGGATTGATTAACTGACAGAAAACAGAAAGTCGGGATAAATGGTTCATTCTCAGGTTGGCAATCAGTAACTAGTGGGGTGCCGCAGGGATCAGTGCTGGGACCCCAACTATTTACAATCTATATTAATGACTTGGATGAAGGGGCCAAGTGTAATGCAGCCAAGTTTGCTGACGATACAAAGATGGGAGGAATAGCAATGTGTGAAGAGGGTACAAAAAACTTGCAAAAGGACATAGACAGGCTAAGTGAGTGGGCAAATCTTTGGCAGACGGAGTATAATGTTGGAAAGTGTGAGGTTATGCACTTTGGCAGAAAAAATCAAGAAAGCAAGTTATTATTTAAATGGAGAAAAATTGCAAAGTGCTGCTGTACAGCGGGACCTGGGGGTCCTGGTGCATGAAACACAAAAGGTTGGTATGCAGGTACAGCAAGTGATCAGAAAGGCCAATGGAATCTTGGCCTTTATTGCAAAGGGGATGGAGTATAAAAGCAGGGAAGTCTTGCTACAGTTATACAGGATATTGGTCAGGCCACACCTGGAATATTGTGTACAATTTTGGTTTCCATATTTAAGAAAGGATATACTTACTTTGGAGGCAGATCAGAGAAGGTTCATTGATTGATTCCGGAGATGATGGGGTTGACCTATGAAGAAAGATTGAGTAGGTTGGGCCTCTACTCATTGGAATTCAGAAGAATGAGAGGTGATCTTATCGAAATGTATAAGATTATGAGGGGGCTTGACAAGGTGGTTGCAGAGAGGATGTTTCCACTGATAGGGGAGACTAGAAATAGGGGGCATGATCTTAGAATAAAACTGAGATGAGGAGAAATGTCTTCTCTCAGAATGTTGTAAATCTATGGAATTCACTACCTCAGAGAGCTGTAGAAGCTGGGTCATTGAATAAATTTAAGACAGAGATAGACAGTTTTGTAACCGATAAGGGAATAGGGGTTATAGGGAGTGGGCAGGGAAGTGGACCCGAGTCCATAATCGGATCAGTCATGATCTTATTAAATGGCGGAGCAGGCACAAGGGGCGCTTATTTCTTATGTTCTTATGTAGGTCTAAAAACTCATGAAGAGTTTTGATAAGGTAAGCTAGGGAAAAAGTATTTCCACTGGTCAGTGAGTCATTTATTGTAAGGCATAAATTTAAGATCATCACTAAAAGAATGAGGGGAGAGGGTAGGCAAAATCCTTTAGAAACAGCAATTGTTAGTCAAAAAAAACTAACATCCATCTACTTCGACTATCCTGGTAGTTGCAGGAATAATGATGAAGGAGTGGATTTTTTTTGCTACCATTGAACCTGCTGAGTGCTGCTCAGAGATTTTGAGTGACTTTTGGAGGACTTTCAGGCCTGACTCTTTAGTGGAGGCCTGTACGCCTCATTCTCGGCTCCAGAGACCTGCTTGGCAGGGTTCACCCTGAGGATGGGAGGAGTGTGGAGAGGACGACACCTGGTACACCTGATCAGATGCAGGGCGGCACGCAGGAGAAGGCATCGCCATCAGCACCGTGCAGAGAGGCAGTGGGCAAGGGAGGCAGCAGCCATGAGTCGTTCATTCTGCGCCAGACCAGTGTGCCAACCGCCTTCACCAGCCCGAGTCAGGATTGTGGTTGGCTGCTTGGGGACAAGGGATATCCCCTGTCCACTTGGCTGCTCACTCCACTGCGTAACCCCAGGACAGCACCAGAGCATGCATACAATGACGCTCATTGTGCCACCAGGTGCTTCATCGAGCAGTGCATAGGCATCCTTAGGCAGAGATACCGGTGCCTCGACCACTCTGGTGGCACCTTGCAGTACTCTCCACAACGGGTCTCCATAATCATCGTGATCTGCTGCATGCTGCACAAACTGGCCATCATGAGGGGACAGCCGCTGGAGGTCGAGCCAGCAGTACCACCTGAGGAGGAGGAGGCGCAGGAGGAGGAGGAAGAGGTCACCCCAGAGTTGGGAGGCGTCGTCCTCATCGCAACCCTGGAAGGGAGGTGCAGCTGTGTCTCATAGCTGCACGCTTCAGATAATCCCATCCACATTTGACCTTTCAGTTCCCACTTTCAATGGCCATCGCAATGAGTGCCTTAATGCAGAATTGCTCACTCCCAAATGAAACACCTGGCCAAATATATGTGTCAAAAATAAAGATTTTTCACATTATCCAAATCACTGCAAAAACAGAACATAAAGAACAATATAATAATAATGTTTTACCCCGTGCATCTCACTATAACACCTGTTACGCGTGACTACCCTAACACCACGCCTAATTGTCATCCCTATGGCTGCATCATGGGTCCGGGAAGGTTGCTGAGGTTGTTGTCTGGGACCTGCAGCTGTCTGGTGCCTGACACCTCCCCTGCAATCTCCCTCCATGCATTATGTACTGGCGGTCTGCCAGGTCTCCCCATGTCATGAAACAGTATTCTTCTTCTGTCCTCCACACAGTCCATCAGTGTCTCCAGCTCCATATCAGCCATGTTGGCTCTCCTTGCACCTCTTACACCAGTCATTCTTCCAACCTCCTTCCAAACTCCTTCTCTCCCGCAGGATCTGGCTGCAAACTTTGGCTGGCAGCTGGCTCATTAGAAACCCTTACCTGCATGCTGAATTTCTCAATGGTCATAACGTTCAAATTAAGACAGCCACATAGCTGAAAAATCCACTTAGGAAGGGTTCATTAGCGCTGGAACCCATTTTTTCACTTTTGGAGTTGAATATGGGGTGGCCCAGCCACGAAAAAATATCGGCGCTAATGGCCCCATAAAGGTGGGGGGAGCACCAGCTTTCCAGTGGTACTGAATTTCGGGCCCTCAGTCAGGAATTTATTTCATAACTGTACTTCAACAACAATGGAATCCACAAGGTGACTCCACAATTGCAATTACAGATTTACAGTATTTAAAGCAGAAGAAAAGTCAATGGCAAGAAAAAGCCATTTAACCTCATTCCTTCAGTACTCTAACTCTTCCTTTATAGCATGCAGCCTTTTTTTCAATGTCTCTATTATTTTTATCTCTATTCCCCAACCTGTCAGTTTGCTCCTAACATCTCTTACCCTCTTTGAGTAAAGTCCCTCTTTATATCTGTTTTAAAACAATTCTCCACTAATTTAAATATACATCCTCCAGTCACACAACATAATTACAGAAAGGAAAGGAAAGCTATCTGGTGCATCTTAGTATATACATCCAAAGTGGTCATAAATTCTCCCCAGCGCAACATCTAATTGCTTCTTAAATGATTCCAGTGTTTCTGCCTCTACTACTCTATCTGGTAATCCATTCGATGTGTTGATCACTGTCTATGTGAGGAACACAGTTATACAGAAGGCAACACACCACCAGTATTCTTGACAATCTCCCAGAGCCATACTGTGGAAGCTACTAGACCAAGCTAGTAAGTGGATATGTTGTTTCAACACCGCTATGGATTGCTTGATTACTGTTCTGGAAAAAGGCACAATTTCTGTTGCATCTGATCTCTGCTGGCATCCTTGGATCATCAACTGCAGAGGATATTGTTTGTCTTCTAGAAGCCAATATGGGACATGATGCTAAACTACTACAGGATGTAGATAACATGAGATCTGCCTGGAAAGCAAGCACACACCTGCATGAACCGTTGCCAGTGGTCACAGACCAGCTAGTCATTAAGGGAGTGAAACCATTTTTTGGTTTATGAATATGCTGGGCTTGTTGGCAGGTGCACTGATGGCCACATGTATGTAGTTGATGGAACTTCTGAGAATTCTGCAATGGTTGCAAACCCCACAGCCCTTTCCTGCTAACTCTTGAGATCTATGGTGAATGAGTTGAAATCATTAACCCTGGAAAACAGTGCATCTGTGACCTGCTTTATGGAGGAAAACATGGTAACTTGATTGATGTTACATATGTCTCCAGCTGCAGGATAGAAATTCAGGGCTGCAGTGACCTTAACTGCCACAGGCAATGCCATGCCAGCTGTGGTCTGCAACCCTTGTTGTAGCATTCTGCATATTTTTGCAATGCTCTTTGATGAGAAGCACAATCTCCGCCTATATTGCTCCTCACTCTGGGTCAGTCTGGGCATGTAGACCCAAGAACAGGGTAAGGCTGGCTGTGAATAACCATCCTTCTTCCAGGCCCGTGAGACACTCCATAAAGCTCCCTCACATGTTCCTGCTGCTGTTTTTGTTCCTCCTCTTTCTGCAGCCAGTAAGAGGAGGCCAATATAATTCCCATTTTCAAATCGTGCAAATACCTTTCAGTGCTACGAAATGACAAAAGAATGCAAAAAAAGCAGTTTCAGTCAGAAAATGTACTCAGTGAACATCCTTCACTCGCCAGATAAATTCTAATGGTATGATTATTTGACGGTGAACCCATTTCAGTACTACTGGAAATGTCCATTTCTAACCTGTGCTATCCAGTAGTACAAAACAAGTCCAGCACTGAACATTCGCCATCCTAAAGCGCACAAAAGTGGAATTTGGTCCCATTAACTTCTGATATACTGCCAATCATGCCTGTTTCAAAAATTCCACATTTTCACATTATATCCTTATAGATGTAACTGTTGGCCCTGCTGAGACCACTTAGCCTTGTGTTTTATTAGGTCATGCATCGTATTTTGTACTTCATCCAAACATGGTGACAGCAACACTAACTTCACCATGTAAGGTATCTGTTGCAATGATTGCAATTTCTGTTTGCTTGTTATGCTTCTGTTTCAGGCAGCCACTCTGGCCACCTTTGTCTAAACCCGAAGGAAATGGCAGCAGGTAGATCAGTAGAGGGTATGGGGCAGTAAGTTCTGCAGTCCGATTTTCATAGCACTACCGGCTTGTTCCCGCCCAAAACAAAAAAGACAATCAGCCTCCAGATGTCATATTATCCATATGTAGGATCTTGTGGAGACAGATATTGGGAGGACAGATGCACCAATATTAGCGTCCCCGACCAGGCCAACATCCCCAGCATTGAAGCACTGACCACACTTGATCAGCTCCGCTGGGTAGGCCACATAGTTTGCATGCCAGACACGAGACTCCCAAAGCAAGTGCTCTACTCGGAACTCCTTCACGGCAAACGAGCCAAAGGTGGGCAGTGGAAGCGTTACAAGGACACCCTCAAAGCCTCGATGATAAAGTGCGACATCCCCACTGACACCTGGGAGTCCCTGGCTAAAGACCGCCCGAAGTGGGGGGGCGCTGAGTACCTTGAGTCTCGTCACCGAGAGATGCAGAAATCAAGTGCAGGTAGCGGAAAGAGTGTGTGGCAAAACCTGTCCCACCCACCCCTTCCCTCAACGACTATCTGCCCCACCTGTGACAGAGTCTGTGGTTCTCGTATTGGACTGTTCAGCAACCTAAGAACTCATTTTAAGAGTGGAAGCAAGTCTTCCTTGATTCCGAGGGACTGCCTATGATGATGATAGGATTGACACTATTTTCTACCTTCATTGGTTACAGTTCAGGCCATGCTGATAGTATAATTTGTTGTGAAAATAAGAATATGTGGTCCTAGGTCCCTAACTAATAGATGCAATTGTACAACTGCCGTTGTGTCTCTTACATGTACTAAGCTTATCCTAAAAAGTGAAAAAAATAGTCAAAGTAACAAGCTCACTGTGCAGCATTCTTTTATACCAGCAAGGTATGGTTATTACCATTTTGTCGCCGCTGCTGTGCTGTTTGGTTTCATCATATCACTTCTGATCTTTATTTCTCCTTCAGATCTTCATGCCTACCCTTGAAATCCCACAATTGCCTATTATGGCCATTAAAGTGCAACTGTTACCCCAGCTGAGACAATCTTACCGTTGCATTTTTTTAATGTTATGCATCTTATTTTGTATTTCCTCCAAATGCAGGGACAGCATGTTAGGATTGTCGTGATTTGCCCTAGCTCACAAAGATGTTCTTTCATCTATCCATTGCAGCCTCCAGGAGATCACAAAAGCATAATTTGTGAACCTTTCCTTTCACTGCTGCCTGTTTACCTCAGAATCCTAGTTGAAATTTCTGACACGACTGCCATATATATCCAAAATTTTGGATCTTATGACAGTTTCAGATGTTATTTGTTGCCTTGTTAGCATCTGGAGGCTCAATCGAGCCATGTAGCACCCATTGTTTAAGCATTAAGTGGCCACATAAGGATCGAAAATGGTGTCCTAGATGTGTGTGCACACTTCCGATGGGAAGTGCACAGGATGCCATCTTGGGAAAGAGGTTTGCACGCAAGCACCTAACGAATGCCGGCAACATGAAGAGCAGCTAGATGATGACGCAAATCAGTGTACAATGCTGATTTAACACCATGCTGCCATTTTTAAACTCCACACTCCAGCCAACAACCTTGCACAGTTGAATATTAAAAGGAATGAGGGACACCCCACCAAAGCTATTTAAAGGGATCACAAACTACTTACAGGTTAATTGCTTTGATTTGATTTGGCTGATGGTGCAATTGTATGTGTTTTTGAACCTTTCCTATATTTGATTAAAGTTGAATACTTTACAGGGAGTGGTCTGGCTGGTGGTGTTGTAGTTTTTTGGTCATTTAAAATCTTGTCCAGAAACAAGATGCTTCCTGACATAGGTGGCCTGATAGGGATTCGTCTGGGAATTGAACATGTCTGGGAGAAGGACGAGAGTCCACGTAGAGCAGGACAAGCTGCTAGAAAAGGGAGGAAGAAGAGGGGAGACATGCTCTTAGCAGGACGTCATTTCAGCCAAGATCTTCAGGGAGCAATTCTATTACCTCATCTTCAGTGAAGACCTTTGTATGAGATGTCTTCGCTTCACAAAAGAGTGCGTGACTGAAATCTGCCAAATTCTGCAGCCACAACTGGAACCTCAAAGCATGGTAAGGAAAGCATTACCTCTGGCTGCAAGGTGATTGTGGCTCTTAACTTTTATGGGTCTTGCTCCTTCCAGGCTTCTGCTAGAGGTATAAGCATCATCTCGCAGTTGGCAGTGCACTACCTGTACAAGGGAGATCACTGAGGCACTCTATACACTGAGAAATGCTTTTATTTCATTTCCTCTTGCCATAGACAGGCAGGCGGAGCGATCACATGGTTTTGCATGGATTTCAGGCTTCCCCATGTGCATGGTGCCGTTGACTGCACGCACATCACCTCAAGTGAACTCGGCCATTTTCATGAAACAAAAGGGATTTAATTCCCTCAATGTGCTGCTGGTGTGCAACCACAGACAGGTGAATGCCCGTTATCCTGGCAGCAGTTATGATTTCTTCATTCTACGACAATTCTCTGTTCCACCTGTATTTGAACCAGCACGGCCAGTTAAAGGCGACAAAGGTTATCCACTCATGAAGTGGATTATGACTCTAGTCCTGACCCCACACACATGTGCACAGCAGACCCACAGTGAGAGTCATGCTGCCACAACGAACATTATAGAGCACACTATCAACATTCTCAAGCAACACTTCTGCTGCCTGGACCATTCTGGAGGAGCCCTGCAGTACACAGCTAAGCGAGTATCAGGATTTGTAGTAATAAACTGGCTATTATGAGGGAACAGTCCTTTCCACCACCTATCAGAAGCTGAGGAGCAGGAGCATAAAAAAGAGGAGGAGAAGGCAGTGGAAGGGAAGTAAATTTAACAGGAAGTGTAGGAACGGGAAGAGGGAGGAAGGCTACAACATGGACAGCCCTTTTCTGTGATCAGATTATTCATGAGCAATACCAGTAACCTCAAGCACACTCCCCATTCACCAACAGTCCTAGGGCCCGAAATTCACCGTTCCCGAAGGGATGGCTACTGCGGAGTTTGGGCGGTCGATCGAAAAAATCGATCGGCCGCCGCCGTCGGGTACTTTTCCCTCCCCGAGCCATATTCAGCTCGGGGAGGATTTCAGTGGTGTTCACTTCTGCCGTAAACGGCGCGGTGAAGCAGCTGTAAAGGAAGGTTTCCAGTGGTGAGCTCTACAGCATGCAGGCCACTGGAAAGGGACTACCACAGCAAAATTCACCGAGGAGAAGGTAGGACTTTTCCTGACAGTGCCCCTGCGAGGTTTTCGATGCGGTGCTCAAATGTGTTCACGGTATTTATCATTTCATGTGGTTTTATTAATTATTAGTGTTTTTATTTCATTTTCCAACATGCATCCGCAGTATTTATCTTTTCATATAATTTTATTAATTGTTTTGGCTCCTTTAAACCTGCTGAGTGCTACTCAGAGGTTTGCACATACCCCTGTACTTTTGTACAACTTTCAGGTCTGACTCTTTAGTGGAGTCCTGTGGGCTGCAGAGACCAGCTTGGCAGGGTTCACCCTGAGGATGGGAGAAGTGTTGAGAGGGCGACACCTGGTACACCTGGTCAGAAGCAGGGCGGCACCATGCAGAAAGGCAGCGGGCAAGGGAGGCAGCAGCCATGATTCGTTCATTCTGCACTAGACCAGTGTGCCCGCCGTCTTCACCGGCCCGAATCAGGATTGCGGTTGGCTGCTTGGGGACAAGGAATAACCCCTGCCCACTTGGCTGCTCACTCCTCTGCAGAACCCCAGGACAGCACCAGAGCATACATACAATAACGCTCATTGTGCCACCAGGTGTATCATCGAGCAGTGCATAGGCATCCTTAAGCAGAGATTCCGGAGCCTGGAACGCTCTGGTGGCACCTTGCAGTACTCTCCTCAATGGATCGCCATAATCGTCATGGTCTGCTGCATGCTGCACAAGCTGGCTATCATGAAAGGACAGCTGCTGGAGATCGAGCCAGCAGTACCAACTGAGGAGGAGGAGGCGCAAGAGGAGGAGGAGGAGGATCCCCATCGCCCCAGAGCTAGGAGATGTTGACCCATCACCCTGGAAGGGCCGGGTGCAGACTGGCCAGCAGCCTCACATATATGGTGGTGCCTGACACCTTCCCTGCAATCTCCCTCCGTGCATCATGTACTGTCTGTCTGCCAGGTCTCCCTACGTCAGGAAACAGAATTCTTCTTCTGTCCTCTACACTGTCCAACAGTGTCTCCAGAACCATATCAGTGAACCTATTGGCTCTCCTTGCACCTTTTACACCAGCCATCCTTCCAACCTCCTTCCAATCTCCTTCCCCCTTCAGGGCCATGCTGCAAAACCTGGCCTTGTTAGCAGCTGGCTCATTAAAAACCCTTACCTGCATGCTGAATTTCTCTGCTGATAACGCTCAAATTAAGGCAGCCACACTGCTGAAAAATGCACTTTGGAAGGATTCATTAGTGCTGAAACCCATTTGTTACTTTTGGAGCTGAATATGGGGTGGCCCAGCCACGAAGATTTTTCAGCGCTAATGGCCACAAAAAGGTGGGGGGAACACCAGCTTTCCAGCGCTACTGAATTTCAGGCCCTTACACTCTTTACCTTGCCTCTATCACTGACAAGTACGTCATCCTCGTTCTGACAGCACAAAAATAAAAACCACCAGAAAATACGTATTTCAATGTAAATTTATAAATTCACTCATTACATAAACTAATCCCACTTGTGCATTACCTTAGTTATGTGTCTCCTGTGTGTCTTTGCATAGTTCTCCCTTTTTTTACATTCATTCCTGGGATGTGGGCGTCACTAGCAAGGCCAACATTTATTGCCCATCCCTAATTGCCCTTGAGAAGGTGATGGTGAGTCGCCTTCTTAAACCACTGTAGTCCTTGTGCTGAAGATGCTCCCACAGTGATGTTAGGGAGGGAGCTTGAAGATTTTGACCCAGCGACAATGAAGAAACGGCGATATATTTCCAAGTCAGGATGGTGTATAAATTGGAGGGGAACTTGGAGGTGATGGTGTTTCAATGCGCCTTCTACCTTTGTCCTTCTAGGTCCATCAACGATGTCTCCGCAAGATTCTATAAATCCCCTAGGAGGACAGACGCACCAACATTAGCATCCTCGACCAGACCAACAACCCCAGTATTGAAGCACTGACCACACTTGATCAACTCCGCTGGGCAGGCCACATAGTTCACATGCCAGACACGAGACTCCCAAAGCAAGCGCTCTACTCGGAACTCCTTCACAGTAAACGAGTCAAAGGTGGGCAGCAGAAACATTACAAGGACACCCTCAAAACCTCCCTGATAAAGTGCAACATCCTCACTGACACCTCGGAGTCCCTGGTCAAAGACCTCCCTAAGTGGAGGAAATGCATCCGGGAGGGCGCTGAGCTTCTCAAGTCTCATCGCCGAGAGCATGCAGAAATCAAGCGCAAGCAGCGGAAAGAGCGTGCGGCAAATCAGCCCCACCCACCCGTACCCTCAACGACTATCTGTCCCACCTGTGACAGAGACTGTGGTTCTTGTATTGGATTGTACAGCCACCTAAGAACTCATGTTAAGAGTCTAAGCAAGTATTCCTCGATTCCGAGGGATTGCCTATGATGATGATCTAGGTGGTAGAGGTCGCGGGTTTGGGAGTTGCTGCTGAAGAAACCTTTGTGAGTTGCTGCAGTGCATCTTGTAGATGGTACACACTGCAGCCACAGTGTGCCAATGGTGGAGGAAGTGAATATTTAAACTTGTGATTGAGGTGCCAATCAAGCAGGCTGCTTTATCCTGGATGGTATCAAGTTTCTTGAGTGTTGTTGGAGCTGCACTCATCCAGGCAAGTGTAGAGTATTCCATCACACTCCTGACTTGAGCCTTGTAGATGGTGGAAAGCCTTTTGAGGAGTCAGGAGGTGAGACACTCACCACAAAATACCCAGCTTCTGACCTGCTCTTGTTGCCACAGTACTTATGTGGCTGATCCAGTTACGTTTCTGGTCAATGGTGACCCCCCCAGGATGTGGATGGTGGGGGGATTTGGCAATGGTAATGCCATTGAATGTCAAGGGGCGATGGTTTGCAGCTTGCTTATCATTGCCTGGCACTTGTGTGGCGTGAATGTTAATAGCCACTAATCTGCCCAAGCCTGAATGACATCCAGGTCTTGCTGCTGCAGGCATAGACTGCTTCATTATCTGAGGATTTACGAATGGAACTGAATACTATGCAATCATCAGGGAGCATTCGCATTTCTGATCTTATGTTGAAGGGAAGGTCATTGATAAAGCAGCTGAAGATGATTGGGCCTAGGATACTGCCCCGAGGAACTCCTGCAGCAATGTCCTGGGGCTCAAATGATCAACCTCTAACAACTGTAACCATCTTCCTTTGTGCTAGGTATGACTCTAGCCAGTGGAGAGTATTGTATCTGTAAGCACTCTAGTAATGACTCCACGAGGTACAGTATTGCACTTGAACTGTTGTGACCTTAGTCCATTTATTGCAGCTCCTGAATGAGGGTACAGTAAGGGGAGCTCCCTTTTATACTTGGTTACCTGCAGTGTACAGGTGATCCCTAGGTCTCCACCAGTTGCACCCTTTGGTGGTACAGGCATAGTGTATACACTGTGAAGATACATTCAGTGGTCTTATGTAACTGTACATTGAGTGTACAGGGTATAATCATACACAACATCACTCCCCCCTAAGTCTTGTGCCACTGGCCTTTGCACTGTGTGCTCTGGCCCTCGACTTGAGTGCCCAAAGCACTTGCACTTTGTCTGTGCTTTGGCTAGGCTCGCTCCTTGCTAACCCCCCAAGTCCTTATTGCCACTACATTGAGAAATGGTCAACAGTGGACGGTTGGAGGTTGCATTGGGGTTTGAGTGGGTTCTGGGTGTGATCCATGTGTGTCCATGGCTACATATATCCATTTCCCCCCCCCCATACATAGACCATGTGTGTGGTTCGACATCTGCATTTGCATACATGTACAGAGAAAAAAAAATAGGATTAGTTACATCACTGTTTGGGTTTAGCAGCAGTGGGACAAGTACATATTACAGGTAAGGTACATACGTGGTATTACAGCCTTGCCCCTGGTGTGTAGGTACAGATGGGTGAGGTCGCTAGTTCCAGAGTAACCGGACTGTGTCCACGTTGTCTGATGGCAGCGCTGCGCCCCCTGCTAGCTGGGTGGGCTCGGATCGCTCCCCTGGCTGAGTCTCAGGGCCTTTGCCGTTGCCTAGTGGTGGGCAGAGCCACAGGAATGTGTTGCCTCCCTGTCTTCCTTTGAGGGCTATGGGGTCATCCCAGGTCCCATCGGGAGGGCTGGAGGGTGCTAGCCTCTTGCTCCCGGTACTGGCCCTGGTAGCCAGAGGTAGGGCCGATCGGGGGCAGGGTGCCAGTAGTGGTGCTTGTGCCATCCGCCGGTCGCTGGCCCTGCAGTGGATATGCTCCCACTGTGTGTGTCCACACTCCCTGGGGCATCACATTGGTCTCGGAGGCGCAGGCTACATGATCGGGTAGCCCGCTGGACCTGGGTGCTTCCCACGGGAGGTTGTCCTTGGATTCGTCAGCGTACATGTAGAACCCGGCATCACACATTATTCCATCATTTACATTCATGATACATTGGCTCCGACCGCAATCACCCGACTCGACATTGTTAGTTGTCTCTACAAATTCACATTTGTCAATTACATCCTTTCCCTGTATACAACCGTTATCGCTGTACAATGTGACATTTAGATACTTGTATTCATCAATTACATCTTTTCCACCTATCCTACTGGCATCGCTGTTCAAAGGTATATTTAGATATTTGCATTTGTTAATTACATCTTTTACATTAGTATCACCGGCATCGCTGTACAAATAGTGGAACTGTCCCTTTAATTATGTTGGGTTGCTGGTCTCCTTTAAGAGGGCCTTGCAATCTTTACCCCAATCCGGTTCGCTGCTCGGCATCACGTGTTGCTCCCTCAACACTGCCCCTCGTGGTCTGGTCGCAGCCATCTTGATTTCAGGTGCTTCACCTCGTGGTGCGGGCGCCATCTTATCTCTCTCCACGAGATAGGCTGCAGTGATCCTTTTCTCCCCAGGTTCTGCCACGGAAACAGGGCATTTACCTTCTGCGTTGCTCTTCTTCCTTCGGAGTCCTGCCATTTGAGCCCGGAAGGTGAGGTCTGGTCGTTTGGGTTGGATCATCTCGCCGTTGGGTAGTGCAGTCTGTGTCGTCGCCGCACAGTCGAGTTGGACGGTAGGATCTTCAGGTGCTGTGATGCATCCAAATTTGGGACTGCAGAGGACGTCGATCGCCGGGGCCTGGAGGCTTTCCCAGCTCCAACAGATTTGGATTCGTTTCATCCATCTTCTTCCTAGCAGCATTGGACCATCACCAGCAACAATCCACAAAGGCAGCTTGTGCATCGCGCCACCGTAGGACACCTGGACATCCACGCTGCCAACAACTGGGATGGTGTCGTTTGTGTAAGTGAGCAGCTTCACCTGGATCGGGAGCATTTTGGTCGTTGGGCGGGATTGTCCCAGAATTTCTCGAAGGCCGCCTGGTTCACCAGCGATTGGTTCGCCCCTGTGTCGACCTCCCTCGAGACTGGGACACAGTTGATTTCAACTTCCATTTTCAACGGAGAACTCTCGGTGGAGCAGGTAAACACTCCGTAAACCTCTTTCTGGGGCTGAGCTGCCTCCTGGACTCTCTCTTCATCTTCGTCAGCGCTGGAGCCCGGGTGATCGGCCAACTCTTCGCGACTCATGAGTAAAATTTCTTTTACACATTCGCTGGAGTTGACCTTTAGTGTTACAGCCTTTGCAAGTATAGTGGGCCCTGTGATTTCCTCGACAGCGCCAGCATGGGGCTGGCCGGTTGGCCACGTGTGGCGGACGCAGGATTGCGGGACTCGGGGTAGCAGTCTTGTCTCTAAAAGGCGCCAGTAGGTTCACGGTACTTGCCGGGTTAGAGTCCTGGGGATGAGTCATCATCCTTTTGTAATCGCAGGCCGAGGCCATGAATGCCTGGCTGACGTTGATTGCCTTCTGCAGGGTGACCGTGGTGTCCGCAGAGAGCAACCTGTGGAGGAGACCCTCATGGCGGATTCTAATAACAAAGATATTGTTATTAGTGCTTCGGTGAGGTGGTCGCCAAAATCACACGGTGCAGCCAATCGTCTCAGGTCTGCAGCATATTTTGCGATTTCTTGGCCTTCGGGCCGCCGGTGTGTGTAGAACTGGTGTCTGGCTGTGAGGATGCTCTCTTTAGACTTGAGCTGTTCCTGTATCATTGTTACGAGCTCCGCGTACGTTTTGGTTGTCGTCTTTTCTGGGGCTAGCAAGTCCCTGACAAGGCCATAAACGGTGGGCCCACAACTGCTGAGCAGGATAGCTCTGCGCTTATCAGCCAGCGAGGTCGGTGTGTCTCCAGCCAGGTCGCTCGCGATGAAGTAGTGTTCGAGCCTTTCCACAATGGCATCCCAATCTTCTCCATCAGCGAATTGTTGAAAGTTGCCAAGGTTAGCCATTTTTCGCGTGGAAATTCGTAATCTCGTCATTGTATCTGTAAGCACTCTGGTAATGACTCCATGAGGTAAGGTACACTTGAACTGTTGTGACCTTAGTCCATTTATTGCAGCTCCTGAATGAGGGTCCAGTCAGGTTTATACTCGGTTACCTGCAGTGTGCAGGTGACCCCTAGGTTTCCACCAGTTGCACCCTCTGGTGGTACAGGCATAGTGTATACAGTGTGAAGATACATTCAGTGGTCTTATGTAACTGTACATTGAGTGTACAGGGTATATACATACACAACAGAGAGTTTTCCTCCTGATTCCCATTGACCTCAATTTTACTAGGGCTCCTTGATGCCACACTTGGGCAGTCACTCTCAGCTCACCTCTGGTATTCAGCTCTTTTGTCCATGTTTGGACCAAGGCTGTAATGAGGTCTGGAGCTGAGTGGTTCTGGCGGAACCCAAACTGAGCATCCGTGAGCAGGTTATGGGTGAGTAAGTGTCGTTTGGTCATCATCATCATAGGCAGTCCCTTGGAATCGAGGAAGACTTGCTTCCACTCTTAAAATGAGTTCTTACGTAGCTGAACAGTCGAATACAAGAACCACAGTCTCTGTCACAGGTGGGGCAGATAGTCGTTGAGGGAAGGGCTGGGTGGGACAGGTTTGCCACATGCTCTTTCTGCTGCCTGCGCTTGATTTCTGCATGCTTTCGGCACCCTCCCGGATGCACTTCCTCCACTTAGGGCGGTCTTTGGCCAGGGACTCCCAGGTGTCAGTGGGGATGTCGCACTTTATCATCGAGGCTTTGAGGGTGTCCTTGTAACGCTTCTGCTGCCCACCTTTGGCTCGTTTGCCATGAAGGAGTTCCGAGTAGAGCACTTGCTTTGGGAGTCTCGTGTCTGGCATGCAAACTATGTGGCCTACCCAGCGGAGCTGATCAAGTGTGGTCAGTGCTTCAATGCTGGGGATGTTGGCCTGGTCGAGGACGCGAACGTTGGTGCGTCTGTCCTCCCAGGGGATTTGTCGGATCTTGTGGAGACATCGTTGGTGGTATTTCTCCAGCGACTTGAGGTGCCTATTGTACATGGTCTGTGTCTCTGAGCCATACAGGAGGGCAGGTCTACAGCCCTGTGGACCATGAGCTTGGTGGCAGTTTTGAGGGCCTGGTCTTCAAACACTCTTTTCCTCAGGCGGCCGAAGGCTGCACTGGCACACTGGAGGCGGTGTTGGATCTCGTCGTCAATGCCTGCTGTTGTTGATAGGAGGCTCCCGAGATAAGGGAAGTGGTCCAGGGCCGCGCCCTGGGTCTTGATGACTGCGGGGCAGTGCTGTGCGGCGAGGACAGACTGGTGGAGGACCTTTGTCTTACGGATGTTTAGTGTAAGACCCATGCTTTCGTATGCCTCAGTAAATATGTCGACTATGTCCTTGAGTTCAGCCTCTGTATGTGCGCAGATGCAGGCGTCGTCCGCATACTGTAGCTCGACAACAGAAGTTGGGGTGGTCTTGGACCTGGTCTGGAGATGGTGAAGGTTGAATAGGTTCCTACTGGTTCTGTAGTTTAGTTCCACTCCAGCGGGGAGCTTGTTGACTGTGAGGTGGAGCATGGCGACGAGAAAGATTGAGAAGAGGGTTGGGGCGATGACGCAGCTCTGTTTGACCCCAGTCCGGACATGGATTGGGTCTGTAATGGATCCATTGGTAAGGATCATGGCCTGCATGTTGTCGTCGAGCAGGCGGAGGATGGTGACGAACTTTTGGGGTCATCCGAAACAGAGGAGGACACTCCATAGCCCCTCACAGTTGACAGTGTCAAAGGCCTTTGTAAGGTCGAAGAACGCCATGTATCGGAGCTGGTGCTGTTCCCTGCATTTTTCCTGCGGCTGTCACGCTGCAAAAATCATGTCCGTTCTGCCCCGTAGGGGACGAAATCCGCACTGTGACTCTGGGAGGAGCTCCTCGGCCACAGGGAGAAGACGGTTGAGGAGTACTCTAGCGACGACTTTCCCAGTGGCTGTTAGCAGGGTGATTCTTCTGTAGTTGCCGTAGTCGGACTTTTCCCCTTTTTAAAAGATGGTCACATCACTGCATCTCTGAGATCTCCCGGCATGCTCTCATCCCTCCGGATGAGAGAGATGAGGTTGTGTATTTACGCCAACAATGCCTCTCTGCCATACTTCAGTGCCTCAGCAGGATTCCATCCGCACCCGTAACCTTGTTGTTTTTAAGCTGTCTTATGGCTTTTTCTACCTCATGCAGTGTTGGGGTCTTACTGAGGTGGTGGCGGGTAGCATGCTGCGGGATGGAGTCGAGAACACTCGAGTCAAAGTCACAGTCTTGATTGAGGAGATCTTTGAAGTACTCCTTCCAACTGACACTTACTGCCTCGGTGTCCTTGATGAGTTTTTCCCCATTCTTGGCCAGCAGTGGGGTGGGGCCTTGGGTGTTTGGACCGTAGGTGGCCTTGACTGCGATGAAGAATCCTCGCACATCATGGCTGTCGGCCAGCTACTGTATCTCCTGTGCTTTTTTCATCCACCACCTGTTCTTTAGGTCCCGGGTTTTTTGTTGGATCTCAGCCTTGAGCCATCTGCAATGCTGCTTTGCTGCTCCCGAGTTGGGTTGTTGTTTGAGGTTCAGAAATGCCCTGCGCTTGTGATCTATTAGCTCTTGGATCTCCTGATAATTCTCATCAAACCAGTCCTGGTGTTTCCTGGTTGAGTGACCGAGCGGCTCCTTGCGGGCACTGGTTCTGGAGGCTTGGAGGGCAGACCAAGCGCTGTGGACATTCTGCGTCTCGGGGTCATCAAGGCACGCCAGGTTAACTGTGAGGCGCTGACTGTATAGGGCTCTCTTAGCTGGGTCCTTAAGTGTCCCGGCATTGACTTTTTTGCAGCATTGCTTCTGCTGCCCACTCCGCTTTGGGGCTATGTTGGTGTCAATGATGGATCAGATTAGGCAGTGGTCCGTCCAGTAGTCATCAGCTCCTGTCATGATGCGGGTGATGCGCACATCGTTGCGATCCCTGACATGGACGATGATATAGTCGAGCAGGTGCCTGTGTTTGTAGCAATGGTGTTGCCACGATGCCTTGTATTTGTCCCTCTGGTGGAACAAGGTGTTGGTGATGACAAGTTCATGCTCTAGACATTTTGTCAGGAGTAGGGCACTGCTGGAGTTGGCTTTCCCTACCCCCTCTCTGCCAATCACGCCACCCCAGAGGGCTGTGTTCTTGCTGACCCTGGCATTGAAGTCACCGAGGAGGATCAGCTGGTCGCCCACGGGGACACAGGACAGGGATTTTTCAAGGTTAGAATAAAAACCCTTTTTGGCCTTATCTGTTGCATCAAGTGTTGGGGCGTACGCACCTACACTGTCAATGACACCTTCTGTCACTTTGCTGATGATTGAGAATAGACTGATGGGATGGTAATTGGCTCGATTGGATTTGTCCTGCTTTTTATTGACAGGACATACCTGGGCAGTTTTCTACATTGTTGGGTATATGCTAGTGTTGTAGCTGTTCTGGAACAGCTTGACAAGAGGTGCAGCTAGTTCTGGAGCACAAGTCTTCACCACAACAGCAAGGATGTTGTCAGGGCCCATAGCCTTTGCTGTATCCAGTGGCAGAGGTGAGACCACGAATGCTGTCATCTTGAGAGAGGACAACAGGCTTGTGTTCCATGGAGCCACTGCCACTTGCCCGGGACGCACTCCAGCAATCCTACTGGTCCGTTGGAGAACAGGTTGATGTATTGCTGTGACACCCTGAAAGTCCCTTTGAACAGTGGTATCCCGAGCCACAATGGCAACAGTCTGAGCTTCCACTGCAGCACTCTTTGATGGAAGTTGCTTGTGCTGCAATGAAAGCTGTGATATTGGCCATCAGACGCTGCATCATGATAGAGGTGACTACTCATTCCATGTTGCAAAGGATGGTCTCCAAGCTCTGTGCAAAGCTATGTGCCAAATTGGTGCTGGACTCCAGAGAGAAAACCGGGAACTACAGACCAGTTAGCCTGACATCAGTAGTAGGGGAAATGCTGGAGTCTATTATAAAGGATGTGATAATGGCACTCTTAGATAATATCAATGGGATTAAACAAAGTCAACACGGATTTATGAAAGGAAAATCATGTTTGACAAACCTACTGGAGTTTTTTGAGGATGTAACTGATAGAATAGATAAGGGAGAACCAGTGGATGTAGTGTATTTGGATTTTCAAAAGGTCTTTGATAAAGTCTCACATAAGAGGTTAGTGTGCAAAATTAAAGCACATAGGATTGGGGGTAATGTATTGGCATGGATTAAAAATTGGTTAACTGACAGGAAACAGAGAGTAGGAATAAACGGGTCTTTTTCGGGGTGGCGGGCAGTGACTAGTGGGGTACCACAGGGATCAGTGCTTGGGCCCCAGCTATTCACAATTATATATAAATGATTTAAATGAGAGAACCAAATGTAATATTTCCAAGTTTGCTGACGACACAAAACTAGGTGGGATTGTGAGTTGTGAGGAGAATGCAAAGATGCTGCAAGGCGATTTAGATAGGTTGAGTGAGTGAGCAAACACATGGCAGATGCAGTATAACATGGATAAATGTGAAGTTATCCACTTTGATAGGAAAAACATAAGGACAAAGTATTATTTAAATGGTGATGGCTTGGGAAGTGTCAATGTACAGAGGGACCTGGGTGTCCTTGTACACCAGTCATTGAAAGCAAACATGCAGGTGCAGCAAGCAGTTAGGAAGGCAAATAGTATGTTGGCCTTCATTGCAAGAGGATTTTGAGTACAGGAGCAGGGATGTCTTACTACAGTTATACAGGGCCTTGGTGATACCGCACCTGGAGTATTGTATTCAGTTTTGGTGTCCTTACCTAAGAAAGGATATACTTGCCATAGAGGGAGAACAGCGAAGGTTCACCAGACTGGTTCCTGGGATGGCAGGACGTCGTATGAGGAGAGATTGGGTCGCCTATGCCTGTATTCACTAGAGTTTAGAAGAATAAGAGGGGATCTCATTGAAACATATAAAATTTTGACTGGGTTGGATAGACTGGATGCAAGGAGGATGTTAACCCTGGCTGAGAAGTCTAGAACAAGGGGTCACAGTCTCAGGACATGGTGTAGGAAATTTAGAACCGAGATGAGGAGAATTTCTTTCACTCAGGGTGTGAACCTGTGGAATTTTCTACCACAGAAGGCTGTGGAGGCCAAGTCATTGAATATATTTAAGAGGGAGATAGATAGATTTCTAGAAACAAAAGGCATCAAAGGGTATAGGGAAAAAGTGGGAGTATGGTGTTAAGATAGAGGATCAGTCATGATCATGTTGAATGGCAGTGCAGACTCAAAGGGCCGAATGGCCGACTACTGCTCCTATTTTCTATGTTTCTATGTTTCTATGCTCCTTGACATTGAATGCAGGCTTTCCAGTGCACCCAGCACTTGATTATGTACACCCATCAGCCTTCTTCTGTAGTCTGTAACCAAAGTCCTGATCTGACTCCTCTGCAGCAAAACTAGTGTACGACCTCACCCTCTGGTGAGCTGATACCTGTGCTGAACTTCCCCGCCTCCTCCCCCCACTCCCAGCACTGGCTCCTGTGCAATTGTGCCCGGTGTCTTACCACGTGCTCTATCCTAGCCTCTAAAATACGCAGTGTCTTTAAGCTGCTGTATTATCAAGTGACAGTGCCTCTTCATGTTCATTGTCTTCTTCCTCTTCCTTCTCTGACTGGGAAGGTTCCAGTTCTTGGCTATCTAAATGAAAAAGGGACAAGGATTGGGTTGTGGTGAGAGGGGAGGAGAATGCAAGATGTGCATGTTTACACCGTCTGCAGCTTGTGAGTCAGAAGAGATTGTAGGATGAGGGAGAAGTGGGATGAGAGAAGGAGGATGAGGTTTGCACATACCCTTATCATCAATCCCTCCAGCCCGGCCAGTGGTCACAGCTTCAGCGATGCCCCTCCCATAATGGCCAGCACTGTTGCCTCCATGGGGGTTAAAACGTGCAGGTGCATTGGTCCTCCTCCAGTCCTTTCCTGTTGGCTGCTGCTGTGCACCATCTTCTCCTGCAAGAAAGAGGGAAGTGTATCAGTGAGTGTCCTGCAAAATATTTGTGTCATGTGGCTGTCATGGTTGAATAGCTGCCAGTGTGTGTGAGCTGTCAGTTGTGGGTGCGAGGCTTGCAACAGTGCTAAGTGTGTAAGGGTGCGGTAAAGCATTTGAATTGAAGGGTTGAGTACTGATTGATAGAGATTGTTGATAGGTGGATGATGGGGCTGTAGTGAATTGAGCAGTGGATGAGACTGGTGGTGCAGTTGGTAGGATATGCAACTTGAAGATTAAACTCACTCACCTTGACAACTCATGACAGATCGTTAAACTTCGTCCTGCACCGCATCCATGTTCTTGGAGCTATACTCCTGGAGTTGAGCTCTGCCGCTACTTCTTCCCACTGTCTCCTGAGCCCCCCTGCAGAAACAGGATGTCCCTCCTTCTCTCCACGTCTTGCAACAAGACATTCAGGGGACAAAATGCCCACCACCCGAAACGAGTCGCACCTACCTTTTTTGATGTGTTCTGTCCGCCCCAATACATGGGGGATATTCATCACTTCGTGTTTTTTTTTGCAGCGGCATGTGGCTGTCATCGGACGTGGGGGCGGGGCAGAATGACCGACGCTGCAAGTCATCAGCACTGGCACGTTAGAACGTCCCTCCCCATCAGTTAAAGGGGAGGGCCACTGTGAACTCTGCAGCCACTTTAGTGGCAAACACTGGACCAACAGGGAGGATTGCGGCGAGGCCAACGGACTGGCACCCAGGAGGGGGTGCTAGGTTGCCTGTTGGCAGCCTGGCCAAACCCATGGCCATAATTGGCGGCCTCACCTGGCAGTTGGCTGGCAAAAAAAACCATCGCGTCGCCGGCAGTGCCACCTCCCCTTTAAGGGTGGCTATATCGACAAGCCAAAAAAAGGGTACCAACAGAAAAAGCTGTCGGGGGCACTGACCGACAGCAATGCCGCTCCCGTGGGGCAATTCCGGAAAAGGGCAATTTCCCACGGAGCAATTTCGGGAAGGGGTCACTGCTGGTCGGTAAAAGGTCGGCACATGCATGTAACAGCAGGAAAATGGGTGGAGCGGTCCCCTACACCGCTCCAAAAGTAAAGGAGGGCAATGTTCAAAATGGCGACCAGTCCTCACTGACCCGTGACCACTGCTTTCAGGCAACCATGGGCCTTATAGAAAGGGGCAGCCCAGATTCACTTTTCAAAAAGCTCCCACCACTTCTTGTAGCCACTATGCACCTCCCCTTTTAGAAGTGCATGCTACGCTTAAGTAGCACTAGTCACTCATGATATTGGACCCCTTGCAGCCAAGGAATAGCGTGGGTAGTGCTGGATGAACACAGAAATCATTTAAAAGAACAGGCATCATGAATTTAACATGCTGTTACATTGCACCACGATGTTTTCAGGGGTTATCCAATTTGGCAAGCGATTGTGGGTTTGTTACAAACATTGGTGACTTCTGAACAAATCTTTAAGTCTTCTTTCAAAGCTAAATATAATTTCAATCTCCAGATGTTAAGCAACAGTTTGGTATGGTGTCTCTATTAATACATTTATGGTATAAACATAACACAGACTATTAAGGAGGGTATATGAAATAATTTTGAATTTAGTTAATTTTTTGGGCTGGCTTTCTTTGCATTGTTATGATGAAGGATGAAAGTGGGAAATAAATCTTTTTGCCCCACTTAAATCCAATAACATTAGTATCAGAAAAGAAGAGTTGATTTATAAAACCTGTTATCATGTCCCAAAATGCTTCATATACAATTTATTAGGCAGATGTGGTAACCATGTTGCACGTAGTAGGATTCCACAAACAGCAAGAGGAATGACAAATGAATATGTTTTTTTTTTCTGATGGGAGAATTGTTGGTTATGGTTCCATAGGATCTTTAACAATACCTGAACCATTGGTTCAGATAAACTGGGCCATGTCTTAGCATCTCTTTTGAAGGACAGCATTATTCCCTCAGAACTGTATTGCCTCGGCAAGCAAGTAGATTTGAACCCATAACCTTCCAACTCAGAGGCAAAGGCGCTACCAAATGAACCAAGCTGACAACATATATTTGTCATGCCCATTATAGGCCACAGGTAGAACAGCGCTCCAGCTACAAATGCACAAAATTGTACCTTACCTGTAATTGAGAAGAATCTTTCTCAGAACTGACCTTTACAAAAAGCTGTTGCATCTCTTTAATTGTAGTAGGTAATTTGATGTATTCTTCTATACCAGTGTGACATTTCAGGTTCCCACTCTACCCTCTTTATAAGCTCTCTGAGTGAGATTTTCTAATTAATACCAAATCATAGATAGTTTTGTGCTATGGATTTATGTCTGCTGGGAGCCAGATTGATGTGCCTGAAACTCATTTCAATTAGCACTTTTAAAAGTCTTCAAAAAGACTTCCTTCCTATTTTTCCAGATCTTAGAAGTCAAACAATAATATTCTAACCTAATGCACCTTTCCCCTTAGGGTTACATGAAAGGCATTACACACAGCATCATAATAATGTTCAATCACCTCCTTGGAAAACTCAGTCCCACCTTGTATGATTCTACATCTTATATCTCAACACTAATTGTCCTATAGATTGTGACAGTTTTGAAAGTATTGGCCCTGAAATTCCGATGTCCCAGGTCCCTACGAAGTTTCTACGGACCCAGGAAGGCATCGGAAAAGCTTGACAGATCCTCCGTATCTCGGGAGTGAGGACACATGCAGGGCAAGATCTCCAATATTTATGAATATCTTGCCCTGCAAATGTCCTTTAAAATCTTGCGCCTGAAAAAGCAGGCGTATAGCCTACTTTTACAGGCGCAAGTGTTTAAAAATACACAAAATCATGTTAAAATAAAGTTATAAAAACACATTTTATTGTTAAAAATCACCCCCACTATGGTAAGTTTATTTTAAGGCTTAATTAAAAAAACTTTTTAGAAAGTCGGGGACATTTTTTTTTATAACAACTTTAATTTAAATGAATTAAAAATATGTAGTTTATTTTCTACTTTTTATTGTGTTTTGAGTGTTTGGGAGGGGGATTCTCATTCATAGTAATAGGAGTTCCAGACTTATGGAACTCCTATTACTATGAATGAGAATCTATACTACACCTGATTGGCTGCTGTCTCCAGCTCCCAGCCTGCACACGTCCCCACTTGCACGTGCTGCGACACGCAGTCACCAGAGGCCTCAGGCTCGGAAGTTCCAATGGGCGCAGCAGCAACAGGTAAGTGCGCATCTTTTTTCTCTTTTTCTGTCGTTTGCACGCGGGAAGAGCTTGACTGGAATTTAAGGGCCAATATCTTGTATCAATAGGAAATACTGTTAAATATTTATTTGAATTCCTTCAGCATGTATACACTTATCCTATTTAAATTTCTTGTCATTCTAAAAGGAAATGGAGGAGTTGC